>NC_050445.1:115681360-115741360 GCF_903995425.1 Onychomys torridus
TATAGCCTTCAATGTTTACATAGAGGTTAAAAATATAATAAACACCCCAACTAGGAGGAAGGAAATAATAAAAATATTAATCAGCTAGGAAATAAGGAAACAAAATGGAAGATCAGCTCAAAAGTTGATCCTTTGAAAATGATTAAAATAATCTGATAACGAGTGACAAGAATAATAAAATAAAACCCTGGGAATAAAGGCAACATGGCTTGATGGAGAAGAGAAACTAGAAAAATTGAGAGGGCATTACAAAACATTGCTATGCCAGTATTTGGGGAGGAAATGGATACATTCCTATAAAACATAAATCACCAAAAGTGACTCACCTAGAAGCCAAAAATCTCAGAGGTCCTATAAAGATTCTTACAATTACAACAGCAGTTTAAAATATCCCAAGAAGAATGCTAAGTCTAGACAGCTTTACAAGTGAGTTTGCCAAACACAGGCAGCGATGATGCCAGGCTTACTCTGTCTTCTTGGAGACCAGAGAAAGTTCATTCTCACCCAAGCTCCTCACAAGATGACTGTTACCTAGACACTGAAGCCTGAATGGCAATAAGGAAGACATCTCAAGCAGTCAGCCATCACCAAAACTGAGGCAAAAAGAAATCCTGGGGCCAAGCACATGCCTTAAATCCCAGCACTTGGGAAGCAGAAGCAGGCAGATCTCTGTGAGTTCCGGGACAGCCAGGGCTACACACAGAAAAAACAAAGAAAGATGGAAAGAACTAAATCTCTGCAGATGGAATCTGGCCACACAGAAAAAGAGAGGCCAGGGTGCCATGTTTCAGACATGTGAAGCTGCTTCAGAACTGCCAGAAAAGGAACATAAGTGGAAATGCTGCACAAGAACAGGACAAAGGAGAAAAATCACATGACCATTTCAACAGCTGCATGAAAAGCATTCAATAAAGCAGCATTCCTGATAGTGAACATTAACTATCTCATCATCATTCAGCTCATAAGTTTCATATTCCTCTGTGAGGCAAAACTATTCATTAAAAAAAAAAACAGGATCAGAAAAGAATACTTTCAATAATTAATCACATAAAACACCCTCCTAGAGGTCCTAGTCAGTGCAATAAAGCAGGAAAGGAAACAACAAAGATTTAAAAACACACAAAAAATGATTAGTTACAAATTATATAACTGACTAAAACTCAGAACACTTGAGTCAGGAGAATTAATAAGAATCTTAGCGAAGTTTCTGAAAATAAGACCAGCATGTATAAGGGCTGATTTCATTTACATACGAATAACAACTAACTGGGAAATGCACCACTAAAGAACAAGAAGGTCATGAAAATGTGGTACATCTACAGGATGGAGTTTTATTTGGCTACAAAGAAGAATAAAATCACTTTCAGGAAAATGGATGAATCTGGAAAGTATGGCATTAAGTGAGTGAGGTGATTCAAGCTCAGAATGAGAAAAACCGCATGTTCTCCTTCATATGCAGATCTAGCCTATAATGTAAACACATACGCAGAGAGAGGGAGGGAGGTGGGAGAGAGATTTAAAAAGTCCATCCTCAGGCCGCAGTGACTGCTCCCCAGCAGAGGCAGTAGTGGCAGGTGTGGAAGACATATGGGGAGCTGGTGTAACTCTGGCATCAAAGCTGAATTAAGACATCCCAAGCAACACTAGCAAAGGTACAGAAATCCTAAAGAAGTAGCAGCAAGTCTGACTCAAAGGTGTATGAGAATTTCTCTAGTCCGGGATGGACAGACACCCTCCACAGTCTGCTACATAAAGGTCAGCGCCAGCTGAAGGCTTGCAGATGCTCCTGCATACCCTCTGCAGCTCCTGGCAAGCAAGCTCTGTTTGCAACACGGTCAGCTGTGTTTGTGACCATGGTCAACTGTGTCTGCTTCCAACCTCTTCATGCCAGCTGCACTAACAATGTAACAACACAAATATGACAAAAACAAAACAAAACAAAAAAAACTATAAAATTAGAATTGAATGCTTTCAGCTTTTTTTAAAAAATGCAAACAAAATGGCATACAAAATGGCAGACAGATCTTAAATTTTCAAAGATCTCCACACTCCAATGTTTTTGTAGCATCATTACAGTCTTCTCAAACATTAATAAACTAAAGGCTAAAAATCACAGACATTAGCCGGGTGGTGGTGGCGGCACACACCTTTAATCCCAGCACTCGGGAGGCAGAGCCAGGTGGATCTCTGTGAGGCCAGCCTGGACTACCAAGTGAGCTCCAGGAAAATGCGCAAAGCTACACAGGGAAATCCTGTCTCAAAAAACAAAAAAACAAAACAAAACAAAAAAATCAGAGACATTACATGTTGGCCGTGGTTTTAAATGAAAGGATAACAGCCCTCCATTCAGCACAGTCAGAGCCAAAGAGAGCTTGGCCTGTGGCAAATGACTGGGAGATGAGCATGCGCACTGGTGGGGAGCGGAGGTGGGGGGGGGGGTGGGGGAGCCTGCATGTCAGTGTTCCATAGCAGGAGCTTCATGATCCAGTCTAACCAACTTGTCCAACCAGCCAGCTGACCGATCACCCGTTTTTCTGGGAAAAGAAGACTTCAGCCTGAGTCAGCTAGGAACCCTTGACAGACAGCAAGGCTTGGGTTGACCCCATGAACATGGGCCATTGTGCTTTATATTACCAGAATAATGTAAAGAAAAGCATCATCTTCTTAAATACCAAATGATATTGATAAGCTTGAATACTTACTTTTCCTTTGTGTGTTGTGGGGGAGGGGAATGCACACATGTATGTGCAGGTATACAAGCCCATGTACTCATGTGGAGGCTGAAGAAAGGCATCAGGTATCCTGTTCTACCACCCTCCACCTTATTCCCTTGACGTGGAGTCTCTCACTGAAGCTGGAGCTAAGCTGGCCACCAATCAGCCCCGGGAAATCCTCTTGTCTCTGCTCGCCACACCCCCCACACGGGTTATAGGCACACGTGGCCATGCCTGGCTTTTTATGTGGATGCTGAGAATTTGAACTCTGGTCCTCAGGCTTGTGGGTCAAGCACTCTTACCCACTGGGCCACCTCCCCAGGCTGTGTCCCAATTTTAAGCAATTAGAAAGCTGACAATAAAAGGCCAAATCTTGACAAAGCCAAGACGATGTGAAACAGGTAGTTGTTACTGTAACTAACAGAAAATAACAGAGCCGTTCTCATAAATTAATGGCCAAATAACTTTGCTCAGTGCCAGCTCTTCTGTCAAATATTATTCCGAAATGGGGAATAATAAAGACACAGCTTTGAGGAATAAAGTCAGGCTTGTTTGAACAGTCTTAGCCATCTAGAAATTTTCTCCAATCAACAAGGACTGAGGAAAGGGCTTAATAAAGAGATAGTCACAATGTAAGTATACAAAAGTGGTGTTTCGGGAGCTGGGGCGTAGCTCGGGGTTATAGCACTTGCCTAGCATGCAGAGGGTCCTGGGCTTAATTCCTGGCACAGAAGAGAGGGAGGAGAGGAAGGGGGAGGGGAACGGAGGGGGATTTCCTAGCAAGAATTATAGTCACAAAAAAGAAAGATATTCTACTGAGGATAATAATAAAGGCCGCAAAATCCCTAGGAATAAATTAAATGACCTGACCTACAAGATAGTAAACTAAGATTTCTAGGGATGTAAGGAGAACAGGAGCGAGGATTAACAAATCAAGTGTCCAGCAATTAGTTAGCACTTCCAGAGGGCCCGGGTGACATTCGGCCATCTTTAAAATATAAACTATCAAGTGGGAGAGCAATCACACTGTGTTTTTAAGCTTTTTAATGCAGATGATAAGAAAACGCAACATGATTCTAACATCGTAAAACTCCAAGTATAAACAAGTACATAAAAGAAACCTAAAAACAGGCGTGTCTAAACAGTCCTAGCAGCAAAGGGAGACATGGACAGCTTTCCCTCTGCCCTGCACACTCTGTTTTCTGTATTCCTACAAAAGATAATTCAGAAAGAAGCCTGGCCCTTGTAGATCAGCAGAGGCAGAAAGAAAGTAGCCCGGATGGGCACCACAGTGCTGCCATTGGCCCAACCACTTGGACCTCAGGCAGGATACACCAGAACCCACCAGGAGTCCTCAGCCACACACACACACACACACACACACACACACACACACACACACACACACACTCGTGTTGGGAATAACAAGGAAGGCTAGTGGCTGCCATCTGAAGAAACTTCTTGGGCCTAAGTCCCAAAGGGCAGAGTTGAAGCTAGGGACACGCCTGCTTCTTCTGTCCCTCACAGCCACACCAAAGCCCAGCCCACCTGGGTAACCAGGACTGAAGTAAGGCTCAGGAGGAGCAGGACATTGATCAGAGGCAGAGATTTAGGAACTACAACCAGGACCTCCCCCTCACCCCCCTACCCCCCACCCCCGCCCATGGTTATGCCATGCTCAGGAATGTCTCCTCTCTTCCTTATCCCAGATCTGTGCAAGGAAAATGGAGCCAACAAATAATGAACAATACCTACATGAGGACTGGACGGAGAAGACCTCAGGTTAGTGGGGGCCAAGCTTGACAGCCCATCTGTGAGCTACAAATTAAACAGGCCAGTTAGTGACAGGATTTGAGGACAAGATTTGAGGACCTGTGACAGGGAATTTGAGGACCTGTGACAGGGAAGGTTGGCCAGCTCTGAGGGAGTAGGGCTCTCCCCGCCCCCCTTTTCCCTTCAGGAACCCTCTGCGCCAGCTGTGTGAAGACTTTGCTGTCCCCAGTTGGACACACCTGGCCCCACAACCCAACAACCATTTACATGACCTTGGATAGCTCTATGACCTCCCTGAACGACAATGACCCAGAGTGACAAGGAGAAAAGTCTAAATGTGATGAAGACCTCACCAGGCGTTTGCTCTCCGGCTGCAACCTAATTGCCTTTGCTGCCCCAGCTCAGGTGCCACCTACTCAGCCACTCTCTCTGCCTTTCTCAAATCTGCCTGCTCCAGAGACATTTCCAGTCCTCACCATCTGCTCCTTCTGTCACTAACATACCCAGACCTGCTGGGTAGGGAAGCCAAGCACGGTCAAGATCCTCAGCTTCCATTCTCCAGGAGCTGGGGACCACACGGCTCCCCAGGCCTACAGGAAGGAAGCTGAAGGAGTCTCACAGTACACCCCTGCTGCCTGCCCTGGAAATGACTTCCCACCACAAACCCTCGGTTGGTATCTCTAGGACTGTAATCTGATGTCTTAGAAGAGAGCCTCAAACATGCTTGGAGGCCATGGCAAGGGGCCAGGAAGAGAGGTTAGGGCTCAGGTGAGTGAACAGCCAAAAAGGGTGGACAAAGCAGGGCAGGGGGCAGAGGAAGAAGGAAACAGCAGATCTGGGGATGGGGACAGAAAACAGGCCCTGCCCACAGGGGAAATGGGAGGTGAGAAGCCGGGGCCAGTGGGGACCCACAGCCACCAGCACCAGCCTCCCTCTTCAATGATCCAGAGGCTCCAAGAGGATCCTGAAAAAGAGGAGCCCAGGCTAGACTCCCTTCCTGTGCAAGAAGAGAGGTGGCGTGTAGGGCAGAAATGAGGAGAGACCCTGTTGAGACCCGGAGTGGGGTTCTGACCCCCAGCCTCTGTGTAGAAAGCATCACTGAGGAGCTCCAGAGCCCAAGCCTGGGAAGGGTGGCAGATTAAATGGCAACCAGCCAGGGCTGCTGGCCAATATTGGGTACAGTAGGACCTTCCAGAACAGACGGGTGAGTTTCTCCAGCAGCCCCCAGATGGCCAAAGATGCCTCTGTCCCTCACCATCATGCTCTGACCCCTCAGCGGCCTCACTGTTATTTTGAAAGTGTTCCTTTTTAAAGAAGGTGCGAGGTTTCAGGCAGGTCATCAGAGCAGAAGGAACACACGCAGCTAAACATAGTGCCAAGCTCCATGCAGCTGCAGAAATTACACACTCCCCTTCGGACCGGGCCATAATTTGCTGCTCTAATTCTGGGACCGTGTTTCCACCTTCATGGCAGCCTCAAGACCATAAGTGGAGCAGTGAGCTCCAAATTAGCCTGAGCCTGAGAGCTGCCCACATCCCAGCCCACCGTGAGTGTGAAGGTCCCCATTACTTTCTCAGGGCTCCTCCATGTCACCTGCCAACTGTGTCTTCAGTAATACACGTCCCACACATGTGTACATGCATAGCAGCTTAACACATACACACACACACACACACACACACACACACACACACATCTAACACTGACATATCTACACATACCTATAATAAATATACATACTACCTTACCACATACACACATACCACCTTACCACATGTATACACCACTTCACCACACACATACCAACCAACCTTACCACATATACATACATACTACCTTACCACATGCATGCTTTACCACACACATTACCTTACCAAATGCATATACCACCTTACCACATGCATACTACCATACCACACGTGCACACACACACACACACACACACACACACACACACACACACCCTTACCACACATCATCTTACCACATACACACCACCTTAATGCACACACGTATACACATACCACCTTACCACACACACACACAACTTTGCTGTATAAACACACATATCACCTCCCCAAGATGGTATATGTTCCTGCCAGATGGTATATTCAGTAAGAATGGGGCCCAGGCCTCTGCCATCAAAGCAAGCTGGCCCCTTTTTCCCATCTTCTTCCTCTTGTCATCCTCTTCCTCATGTTCCCCCTGCCATCTCCCAACCTAGGCAAGGCCAGCCTTGCTGTGTGGCACACCTCCAGCAGCCCAGCTCCCAGCCACACACCTCTCTGCCCACTGCTCCAGTCAGAGTGGCCATGTGCTTGCATGGAGCACAGGCCTAGCTCTGGCTCTGAATCTTGCTTGGGCCCAGCCCTGGGCCCCTCATGTCAGGGCCAGGTGTCTGTCCAGCCTGGACTCCTCACTGTCTACCTCTGGCTGTGCTTGTAGCCAACAGGGTCCAAACAGTCCCTCCTCATGTAAGCGTGTGGACACTGAAGGTCCCACACAGAGAGCAGCAGTCCTGCTGGGAAGCCATGTACTTAGGTATAACTCAGACAGGCCTGTGAAGGGGGCAGGTAATAGGAGCTGGGGGCAGGGGGAGCCAGGGGTTGTTATTCACTTAGCTACAAATACCCATCCACGAGGAAGACAAAATAAAAACTTACACTGGTGTCACTGCAGAGCCATCTCAAATTTCCATTCAGGTTTCCATACTAGAGAACATTCTTCCTCAGACCAATGCAGACAATGGGCAAGTCTGTTTATTCTTCCATCATTATACATACATACATACATACATACACACACACACACATGTATACATACACACATACATGTATACATACATACATGTATACATACATACATGTATACATACATACATGTATACATACATACATACATACATACATACATACATACATACATATACCCATCCATCTACCCATTTATCCATCTGTTCACCCATCTATCTATCATCCATCTGTTCACCAATTCATCTACCTCTCCATCCATCCACCCATCAACCTACTTATCCATCCATCCATCCATCCATCCATATGTCCATCCACTCATCCATCTACCCATCTACCCACTCATCTGCCTGTTCATCCATCCATCCTCCCATCCTCTCATCTATCCATTAATTTATTCACCCATCTATCCATCCGTCTACTCTCTATCCACCTATCCATCCATCCATCCATCCATCCACCCACCCATCCATCCATCCATCCATCCACCCACCCATCCATCCATCCATCCATCCACCCATCCATCTATCCATTCATTCATCTACCCATTGGCCATCTAGACAGATTCTCATTGAACATCTCCTCTAAACCAGGCCCTGTGCTGAGCACTGGGGACATAAAAAGGAAAGCAGCCTGGTTGCTGTCATGCATTTAATCCAGAGAAGATGCTGAGATGCAGACAGACATACATGCAGGACCTAGAGCTGATGCAGTGGCCAAGATCCTCCAGAGAAGTGGTGAGCATTCCTAAGCTGAGTCTCAAATAATGAACTGAGCAAGAGAACAAAGGCAAAGGTTGTCTCAGCAGACAGGCTAGCAGGGCAGAGCCCTGGTGAGTGCTACAGGCTGCGGGCTGCGGGCTGAGGGCTTGGGGCTTCTGACACCTTCTTAGCACTGATAAAACTGTAGGGCAATACTTCCAACCTGCTGAAGAACAGCAGCAGCATGGCTTCAGGAGCAAACACTGGAGGTGCTCCCGTGGAAGTGGCAGGAAGAAAGTGGCAGAAAATGACACTCAGTATTTCCAGGGACCACCTCGGAATTGAGCTAGGATTTAATGGTCTGAAGAGTGCAGAGCCTAGCTGAGTGTCATTTGTTAACCCATCCATCAATCCAACCACTGACTGCCCCCATCTGTTCACTGCAGCCTGAGGATAGGATGCCATCCAACAGGCTAGGAGGCTCTACCTCAGGTAGCCAGAAATTTTAGGATCACTGAAGGCATCAGGTGTGTGAGCAACAGCATGCACAGCCACAGAGGAGGGTGGCAGCCTGAGCAAGTTCAGGCTGTTGTTCACAGTAGGGCTTTCTCTACCTCTCTTGGGGCAAGTACTGGATGGGATGCAGAGCCCACCCAGGGCCCAAGATAGGAACAGTGCTCCCTTGGGTAAACTATGTCATAGGCTTCCTGCCATATGCTTTGACATGTCCCGTGGTCATCAGCAGGCCCTAGGTTGCAGAGTTCCCAGCAAAAGAATGATTGACTACAGCAGATTACTATTGTATCTCTCTAGGTGAGACACCTGACTGCCAGTATCTGCCTATGTACACCCTGGTGCTTGATGTCCAGCACCAAAGGTTCAGAGGGAAAACAAGGCACGTCCCTGTGTGAGCACCCAGATCATGGGAAGACAGCAGTGGACAGACCACAGCTGAGCCTCACAATGGATAAGGGCGCAGAGAACTGTAATGGAGAGGTGTCAAGCAGCAGGGAAGGAGTGGCCAACTCAGCTTGGGGGAATCAGAGGACATGTGGTCTGGGTCCTGAAGTTGAAATTGAGGAAGAAATGCATTCTAGGTTGAGAAGGAATTAAATGCCAAGGCCAGGCACATGCAGGAGGCTTGCAATTGTGGATCAAAGCTGGTGGGGCTGGGGCTCATGGGTAACAAAGCAAGCAAAGATGAAACTGGTGGGACCACAGGCCCCACACCTCCAAAGGCTCATCTGATAGGGCAAGCATGGCAGGTGCATCTGTCAGGGTCTATGCTTCCAAACAAGGGAGTAAGAAGTCCTGTTAAGTTTGGGGCAGTGTGGAAGGGAACAAGGAGGGCAGGAAACTGAGTGACCTGGATAAGAAAGAGCAGAGCAAGCATGCTACTGAAGCAAAGATGTACGGAACTGTCTTTCATGAAGGACCCCAGGCCAAGCAGGCAATACAGCAGCTGGGTCTAGGAACATCAGGGCCTGGGTTCTGGGTCTAGGATGGATCAGACCTCCAGAAGCTGGATCTGGGAGGGCAGGGACCTCAGGGATCTGGGTCTGGGAAGGTAGGGGCCTCAGGGAGCTGGGTCTGCACAGAGTGATCTACAGAGAGAAAGACATCACTGGGGATCTGATGAAGAATGGCCCCTGGGAAGGAAGGGGCAATCAGCTAAGTCAAATCCTGCTAAGGTCTCACGTGAGGAGCAGCTGTCCTGATGAGCAGGAGGCACGGGGACCTGGCAACAGTATCTAGCACTCATTTCAGTCAAGACTCAAGCAAGGATCCTGCCAACCACAGCACACACTTTGAGTCCTTCCATTGGGAGCTCCAGCTCCTCCCCTTTGTCCACCTACCCGAGAAGGAGTCTTTGTCCATGGCCGGCAGGTCTCGGGCCTGGTACAGGTAGCAACGCAGATGGTAGCGGTTCCCATCTTCACTCAGGAGGAAACAGAGATGCCATGTGATAAATAGGGTTGCTAAGGGCTGGATATGGAAATGGCAACAGCCATCATGCAGAGTGAGCCTCTTCCAGTTAGGAGGACATAGTCTAGCTCAGAGGCAGCAGCTTGCATCTTCTGAGCTTATCCAATCCCAAGGAGAGAGACAGGGGAAGAGGGGAAGGGAGCCAAACTCATGGTGTCAGGAACCTGAATGCACACACCCCCATCTCCAACACACAGACACCAATGACCACATGTTCATAGGCACACATACAAAAAGACCTGGCTACCCTAAAAGCCCTCAACATACACACTCCTGACTATGGAACACCACTCCAAGTGTGACGTTGTACATACACACTCGGATGCCATCAAGTGTAACTTACAGTCAAAGATGCAGGAGATTGTGGGTCTGTTAACGCCGAAGCTCAGGGTAGAAACGGACATGGAATCTTCACTCCTGTCATCCACCATGCCACCCTGGGGACACAGAGCACAGCAGAAAATTGACCCTGGATTTCTGTTCCAAGTAGCCCCTGGATGCCAGTCCTCCTACTCTGGACACACAGACCTCCAAGCCAGAAGCAGCTCTGGGTGTGAGTCCTTCAGAGAGTCATAGCTGAGGGTCAGAGTGAGCAATCTGCCCCATCTCTCCCACCTGACACTGAGGCTTGCTGCCCTCAACCCATGGGCTTCAGGCAGGCCATGCTCCCCACATGTTCTGTCCTTGAAAAAGGCCCACACCACGCAAGCAGGAGGAACATGTTCCTCTGCTGTCCCAGGATATGCATCAAGGCCCTGCTGCAGCTGCATGGGCTCTGATGCTCACCACTGGGCACCTCCCCTGCAGACAAGGAGCGTACAGTGGCACCCCTCCACTTCCTTTGTCCACAGTTTCGATGTGGCTCTAAAACTGGATCACTTGAATTCTGATGCTGCCTGTCACTAACTCTCTGTGACTTCAGACAAGTTGCTTAACTTCTCTGAGTCAATTTTTGTATATCAGAGATAATTATACAGTGCTCAGTTGAGAAAGTTGCTGTGCCTATTAAGATAGACAAGTAGTGCTTAGGATACCACCTGGCACACAGTATGTGCTCAAAGAATGCAAGTCCTGATCTGAAGGAAGTAAGGCACAGGCTGTGGGGAGGATGCCATAAGCTATACCGTATGTAGCCAGGCTGGAGGTGATGTTCTTACATACACTCCCATTTGTTCAGAATTATTCCAGAGTGGCCCAGTCAGTAAAGTGCTTGCCCATGAAGATGTGAATTTGATCTTTAGAACCCACATAAAAATGCCAGATGTGGTAGCCCACATCTGTATCCCAGTGCCAGGAGAGACCGGCAGCCTAGCCTAATTGCAAGCCCTAGGCCAGTGAGAAACTCTGTCTTTAAAAAAAAAAAAAAAAGATAGTTGGCTCCTGAGGAACACCCCCTGAGGTTGATTTCCAGACTACACACACACACACCAAACACCACTCCCTCACACACACACACACACACACCACCGCAACACACACACCACTCCTCTCTCTCTCTCTCTCTCTCTCTCTCTCTCTCTCTCTCTCTCTCTCTCACACACACACACACACACACACACACACACACACACACACACACACACCAAACACCACTCCCTCACATACACACACACCACCCCAATACACACATCACACACATACACAGAATAACACAGAGGGTGTTACACAATAGACAGGTTAAGACCCAGTCACAACTAGGATCCTGCCTCCCAGGCAGGAATAGATCCCAAGAGTCCTGGGGTCCCCTCAGGAGAAGCAAAGCACTTGGCCTGTGCCCTGCTACACTGGTACCCTGTTTCCAGAACAGGCACTGAGTCCAGCATCTGATTGCCATAGGGCTCCCCTACCAGTTACAGGGTGTCTGGGCTTAGGGAGACCGGCACAGGAGCAAGCCTTAGGGGCTTAGCGAAAAGACAGGCACAGTGACAAGAACACAAGGGAAAGCAGGTCAGGACACTGGGCACAACAGTGCACTTCATACATGCAACACACACACACACACACACACACACACACACACACACACATACACACACCCTGATGCTCCTACCACTGCTGAAGTGAGGAGCAGTGAGCAAGCGTTTCTAGGGATGGACAGTGCAGGACTCCAGCCCCTTGTCCCCAGCCTAGCCACACACAGGTGAGTACATGCAGTTGTGGGAAGTTGCCCACCTTACCGGACTCACAATGCATCACTGTTTGCAGAGCTTCCAGTGCACACACACTTTGTATCACCCTTCCCACCCCTTCGCAGTGCCTCTCTGAGCCTCTGGCAGCACTTTCTGGGTCCATAGGCAAGCACTGAGCCTGCAGCCTGAGATCAGAAGAGGTGTTCCCCTCCCTGGGACTTACACAGGGGCTGGGCCAGGTATTCCAGGCCTAGCTCAGGGCCTATTAGTGTCCTCCATGGGGCCTGGGTTCTCTGACCCATCCTGCCTCCCAAGGAGAGCCTGCAGCCTGAGATCAGAAGAGGTGTTCCCCTCCCTGGGACTTACACAGGGGCTGGGCCAGGTATTCCAGGCCTAGCTCAGGGCCTATTAGTGTCCTCCATGGGGCCTGGGTTCTCTGACCCATCCTGCCTCCCAAGGAGACCTCCAGCCATCCCCATCTGATCTGGGACCAGTGTGGTCCTACCTTTCACCTTCTCCTGTCTCGGGTTTGGGCAGGCATTAGTGGGGGAAAGCACTTGAGAGGCAGGTCAGATACACTCCTACAGCCAGGCAGAGACAACCCAGAGCCCAGACTGGCTCCGACTCACCCACTGGGCAGCTACACACACAGGGGCGGGGGCGGGGGGCTAGCTGGTCGGTGTCTTTACATCTCATGGCCACTGACCCTCCCTAAACAGATCCCCATTAATGTCTGGGAACAGGGGCAAGCTGTCTTTCCTGCTCAACTTCGGGAGGCACTGAATTGGGACTCTAGAGGGGTGGCATCCTGACACTAACACCCCACTCGTGTTCAAACAGCAGGCACATCCTGAGAGCTCTTTCTCAGCCCACAGACACCACTCAAGCCGAAATCGTCACCTCTCAAAGGGGCCATGGACACCCACTCTGAAACACGCCTCACAGCACTGTCGCACACCCTAAGGGATCTCACAGACCTTGTACAGCTTCCACGACACTGACGTGTAACATGCTGGTTAATATACCAAATATTCTGATCAAGCTCAGTGTGAGCTCCGTGTATCACAATGACCGGGCACCTCCAGCAGTGCTTGGCACAGTGAGGCCCAGGAACATTCCCTGAGCCAGTGGCTCTAACCTGGCACAAGGCTTGCCCCCTCCTGAAAAGCACCTTTCTCCAGAGGGAAGACCAAAGCTAAAGCAATTCTCAGGCCAAGCTGAGGGAAGGAGCCCAAACAGACACCATCTGAGGCCGCACGTGAGAGGAGGCACGGCATTGGTCAGCCAATTGCCAACACCCTGCCTTCACCATCATTACTGTGTAGTACTCCAATCCAGGGACCATCCCCAGAGCTGGACCCTGGGAACTTTCAAGTCAGAGGACAGAAACCAGGGTAAAGATTCGTGTTCTAGCTGATGATGCTCACTGAGGATCATGCCCAGGCCATGCGCAATTACGGTAAGACAGAAGGACAAGCCCTGTGCCTGGAGTTCCCAGAGTGGATTGAGGAAAGGCAGCTGGCATGGCCAGTGGCGAGTTCCTGAGATCCTGGCTCTCATCTGTGAGAGACATGGGGAGTTTAGCTTTGGTTTTGTGACCACTCTGGTGATTCCCAGTGGTGAGGTCACTGGTGTCCTAAGCATGTTTGAAGCATCTCTGGTCACCTAGTTAGATATCAGTACCACTTAGTTATGACTGCTGAAATGTCTCCAGACACTGTCATATGTCACTCAAGAGAGGGGTAGTACCCCTCATTTAGAAAGATTGTTTTAAAAAAATTAAACCAGATAACATCCACACAGCCCTCAGTAGGTACCTGTTACAGGGTGGCTGGGCTTAGGGAGACCGGCACAGGAGCAAGCCTTTGGGGCTTAGCAAAAAGACAGGCACAGTGACAAGAACACAAGGGAAAGCAGGTCAGGACACTGGATACAACAGTGCACTTCATACATGCAACACACACACACACACACACACACACACACACACACACACACACACACCTGGCATTCAGTGTGTCTATTTATTAACTGTCAATTCTCCAGTGCTGTGGGAAGCAATTCCTCAACCAAACCTCCACTCCTTCCCCTCCAGTTTCCTTAAATGCCTTGCATCACCTTCTTCCTTCTGCCACAGGACCTTTGCACTGCCTGTGCTTCCCATGTGGCACATCCTCTGCTATCTTTAAGATCTTCCTTCATTTTAGTCACTGCAGAAGCACGGACACCTTCCCGGCTGTCAGCCTTCAGCAGTTCCCTACCTCACCAGTGTGTCTTCGGAAGAGAGGCATGCACAGGAAGGCATGCACAGACAACCTTTCCATCATACCCCCTTGGCCCACATACCTGGCCCCAGAAAAGGCTCCAGGGAAGGAAACCCAGCATACCCTTGCCTTGGGCAATATGGGCAGCTCAGGGACCATAATCCCAGGCAGGAGGTAGTTAATCATGTGGCTAGCAGTGTTCCCTCTCCTCAGGAGGCCAGGGTCTGACTGCCACAGGAGGAAGCCCCAGGATGCCTTTGTAACCAATGTGCTGCTCTGTATATTGGAAGGGCAAAGGTGACTTTTGGAGTGTCCCTTTTGGAAAGGCTTCCCGGAGTAGATACTGAGTAATCAGAGGTGGCAGCATCTAAGAAAGGCTGTGCTGGCAGATGAGAAAAACTGGGGGCAGGGTGTGTGCCTAGTGGGGTCCTGTCAACAGCCAGGCTTCATAGGATGCCACTGCTGGGGTCTCTGCCTGTCCACCCCTCATACCCATTCCTGCCCAGCCCTGTTGGCCTAGGGCATTGGGTTTCCCACAGTCACATTCTTCACTGCATAGCTCATGCGGAGACTCCCAGGCTGGGGCTGGCAGCCACGCCGTCTGTGGCCACACACTGTGTCCTAGGGCAAGCTGTGTATGGGATCCTATGGCTCCCTCTGGGGGTGGGGGGACTGGGCGGCCTCCAACCCACTGCTGCCCGGCAGGAGGCCATGGATCCCTGGAGGAGCCTGAGGCAGTGAGAAGAAGGAACTGGGACTTGGAGATGCTACACAGTGCCCCCAAATGTCCCTGGAGATAAAGCCAAGCCTTCTTGGGCCTGCCCAGGGCTGACCTCCAAGGCCTTCAACCAAAAAGAGGTGGGCAGGTTCTGGGGAGACATGCCTACAAAAGGGACCTCTACCTCATCTAGATGAGATAAAGACCTAGAAAAGGCTCAACAGCATGTCTGAGGTTCCTTCAGAGCCACACACTGCCCACCAGGAAGGTTGTTCCAACCTCAAAAAGGATCCCTGGTAACTCATATCCTGGAGGACCCTATCAGCACCCATGAGGAGAGTTGGGAGGGAGAAAGCCAGGAAAGCTAGAGGTGGGCAGAAGAGCCATCAAAAGCTTAGATGGCTGGGACAGTGCCTCAGATGCCACGCCATGGCAGCTAGGGAGGAAGCAGCAAGGCCTCCGGGGCTTGTTGGGACCATCAGGGGAGACCCCAGGAATCTTTCCTGCATTGGCCTGGTCAAGCAGAGAGGTGTAGCCTAGCACCAGTGGCTGCCCTCTTCCTCCAGGGAAGACCACTCCCACCACAGGACAGGAGAGCACGAAGAACCTGGTGCCGCTGGGAAGGGTACCTGGTACCCTAACAGGAACTAAATATTGCCCACCCCTCTGTTCATGCAAACAGGACTAGAGATCCCAGAGTGTCAAGTGCCGGAGCTGTTTCATACCCCAGAGTCAATTACAGACTCGGGACTTTGCAAGGCAGTCATTAAACAGAAGAAACTCTCCACATTTACAACTCAAGAAACTAGTATTCAGAACAGAGGTGGCGGCGCAGGCACCGGCACTTGGGAACCTGGGACCAGAGAGAACAGGAGTTCTAGGGCAGCCTGAGTCAGAGTGAGTTCTAGGCCAGTCTAAGCTCTTGTGAGACTGATGAAGAAGAAACAAAGAAAACCCACACGCTTCTGGGAATTGCCCCCACAGACATCAGCATGTGCTTCAAGCCTGAACTGAGGAGCCTGGCTCGGCTTTTCCTGGAGAGCTGGCGGCTGAGCACTGGCCAGCATCACCCTCCAATGACCCTCCAGACCATCCCCATCTGCACTCTCTCCTCGTCACCAGCTTTGCAGGGACATCAGAATAACACTGGTGACATGGGACAGAGTTTTCCTTGGTACGCATCTGAAGTCAGTCCAACCGAAACAAGTTCTCTTCAAAACGGGTTCCTAATAGAGCTTGTCTCCTAAGACTGGCTGGACAAAGCCATCTATAAACGGAGTAGGTAGCCACGGGTGCCTGTGGTGTGTACCCTAGAACAGGACATGAAGAATGTCCACAAGCAGCCAGGGAGTCCACACCTTCAGCACGGAGGACTACTGAGGGTCTGTCACAGATGCGACACCCACCAGGGCACAGCGGAGCGACAGGCCGTCCAGAAGTGACATTGGCTATAGGCCCACAGTATGTTGACCCTGCCCTACAAATGGGAGGCTATTGGTTTTTCTGTGTCCTTATCTTCCCCATCGGACAGGTGAGAATACCAAGACAATTTGTCTCTTCCCTGCAGTTAAATGGTGAATTCTCTAACAAGACTGGGGTCTCTCTTCCAGAAGCCATCAGAGTTCAGAACACCTAAGCAACGTGTTGGAGTGGCTACAGAGGGCTGAGTGCCAGCCTAGGGCCAGAAGAAGTCATACCCAGGACCCAGGGCACTGCCCTGCCTGCCACCACTTATATTAAAGCCCCATACAAGACAGCAGGCCAGACCAAGGCATGAAAGCCCTTTAAAAGAGGGAGTGGACCAGAGACCTCGCTTCCCAATCAGGTCTTAAGGAGAATAGCAGGCAAGGGTGCAACCCCATTTAATTTGCAGCTGGAAGCAGGGTTTGGAATCAGCTGCTAAAGTCTTTACTAAAGACTTTGCAGAACTATCGCCTGAGAGCCCCATGGAGCTGGGAGGGCACCAGGCAACCTGGAGAGTACGCAGTGCCACGTGTGGGCTGATTTAGGCCGAGTGTCCTTCCAAGTCTCCGTATCTGCACATGCGCAGCCTGCAGAGACATCCAGGGCAGGTTCTTTCCCATGGCAGCTGCCTCAAGAATTTCAACAAGTGTCTGTCCCACTTTGTCTGGAAGTGCCCTGATTCTTCATGCCTGGTTTCTTAGAATGACTGGTAATAATGTCCCAGGCCAGTTATAATAAAAAATAAAAAAAAAAAATTAGGGATGGAGTATCATAGACCCTCAAATGTGATGTCAAACTTGGGGGATCCAACTGTGCAGGCACATTCACTCAGGACCTCAACATCTTAAAACCCAGGTTGGAGCAAGATTGATACAGGGCCCACACATGTAGGGGACATAACCAAACTGTCCTCCCTATCAGGAGAATGGGAGGGATGGGGAGATCTCTGTTTGAATGGGGTGCCAGCCCTCAAGCCCCAGATAGCACAATTCCAGGGAGCAAACAAGTATTTATTTCTGCTAGTCAAGAGCCCGTAGTACCTGGGGCTCAATGGGTGGAATGCTTGCCTAGCATGCACAAAGCCCTGGCTTCAATCCTTAGCACATCTGTAATTCCAGCTTTGGGGAGGTGGGGAAGATCAGAAGTTCAAGGTCATCCTAGGCTACACAGGAGACCAAGACCTGTCTGGGAATACATGAAACCCACTCTCAAGAAAGGAACCTGGGGACAGATATACAGAGTGGGCCTCCAATAAGTCAATCACTCTGAGCCGTGGACCATAGCTACCCAGGAGGTAAATCTCTGAAGGATGCATTGCTCAGGGGAAACAGATCTGGGAACTGGGCTGGGGTACCAGGCACACAGCATGACTTCATCCAGGTCCAGGGATGGCCCCACCCTGGCCAAGCCATGTGGGACCTCATTTCCCGCCAGCTCAAGTCTTGAGTTACTTCACACTGGCGCTGGCCTTTCCTTGATCCCTTTCTCAGCCCTTACAACTCACAGCTGCCCTTCCCTGCCAATGGCCCAGGGTGGTGACGCCTGTCTCTAAGGGTTCTCACTACTTTGGTCTCTGCTGGCCTATGGTAGGCTTCCCAGGTAGCAGCTTCCTGGGGTGGAGAGAGGGATTCATCCCATCTGGCCATGCTAACGAATAGACTGCCTGTCTGAAATGCACAGAGCAAGGATAACCAAGGATGTTAGCCAAGTGTCAGCCTCCTGACACTTCAAATCTTTTCTCCCTAGGGCCACCCTCAAAGAGCCCTGGGTGTAGAAGGAGTGACTCTCTGCCCTGGTGAAAGAGAGGCTGAAAATAGCAGTTTGTGATCTGCCCAAGAGTCAGAAAGTACCCGAAGAGAGGGAGAAAGGCAACTGTGTACCCTAGGTAGGTTCTAGGACAGACACAGACCTATTTCTTCTGCAGTAATGTTCAGAGCTCAAAGAAGGATCTGTAGGGACAGTGACATCACTACCCCATAGCTACATCACCCACTATGACAGGAACTGCATTTTCTTACCCTGGTTACTTTAGAAAAGAGTTTAAAGAGCCATGTGTGGATAGGGGCTAGGTTCAGCACCTCAGCTGTCCCCAGCTGTAAGATGGGTTAATGTCAGCATCCAGTCTTCCAGGATCACTGGGGGATACCGAGCAACATTTAAACCTGTCTGCCTGATTTGTGACACATGGTTAAAAAGATTTAGTAATTCTCTCTTGGTGACTTGGATGCCCTAGAGGAATAGATAATGCCAGGATTTAACCATCACACAGACACACATACACAAGCATCAGATCTGCCAAAGGGCAGAACATATATGGGGAGTCAGACAGACAGACAGAGAGACAGAGACAAACAGAGAGACAGACAGAGAGAGAGAAACTACCAGAGACAGAGAGAGACAGAGAGAGACAGAGAGAGAGGCATCCAAATTCCCAAGGCTCTTGCAGCTCCAAGGCTTGCATGCACCTTTAAACATGGAAGTCTTTCTCAGCTCTAGAAGGCACCAAGGACGCCAGCACACACTTCAGGCCTGTTTCCTCCCTCCCTCCCAGCCAGTCTGCCTCTGCAGTTTGGGAAGCCTTGCCCCTCTAGCAAGGCCAAATGCAGAGGCAGGCTTGGAAAAATCCTCGTGCCTGGAGGGCACGCCTAGGGCAAGGGCGACAGAACAGATTCCGTGAGCTCATCCCCAGCAGCCGTCACCAGAGTTCCCAGAGAGGCTGGTGGCGTCAGGAGGGGGTGACTGGGTGGGAGCCGGGCGGTGGTGGCTGTGGCAGCAGCAAGGGGTGTGGGGTAAGGAGGAGGCTGATGGAGCTCGCTATAATAGCGGCTTTGTACTCCGATTCCCAGCTCCTGGGAACGCCAGGAAGATTATGAAACCCGGTGTCTTTGGGAATGCCAGGATATTAGCTGGAAAAAGAATAATACGAAAATAAAATAATGCGCGGGATGGAGACAGCAGACGCTTAGCAGCCTGAGCCAGGGCCTCCCGCTCTGAGGAGGGAGCCAGGCTTGGCCCCTGCTGCTGGTGCTAACGAGCAGACAGGGCCTGCCTTCCAAGGAGACGATTTCCAGAGGGTGCTGGCAGGCCAGGGGAGGGGTGGCAGGAGGCAAGGCATAACCAGGCCTAGTCCTGGGGCCCAGACATTGAAACCCCTCTGATTCCCAGGAGGTTCCCTTAACCCCACCCACAGACATTCCCTGGCTCTTTCAAGGTCTCTCTCTATAGCCTCCTCCAAGCACCCTCCCCCTCAGCATGGTCACTCTGGAATAGCTATAGAACAGCAAAGATATAGAAGGCAGCAGGTTTATTCTCGGTCACACATGAAAATCTCTCTTCCAGCCCTAAATCACAGAGGAGCCCCCCTGTAGACCAAGCCTCCATCATCAGATCCACCAAAGGGCAGAACAAACTGTCTTATCTTGCCTCCACCCATGATACTGGTCATACACCCAGTCTCTCTCAGAAAAGCATCTAGATGGTGTTTTCTGTCCTCCACACTCAGTGATGGCCCTGGAGCCAGCGGCAGCCAGCTTGTTACTTAGGACCTTGTTAGAGGTAGAGATTCCTGAGCCCCACCCGGACACTGACTCAGAGCCAGTATTGTAACAGGTCCTCAGTTGACTTCTCTGCTCATTAGCCTGCACAGTACTGCTAATCCTTCCAGTGATGCTAAGATGTGGTCTCTTCCACGAGTGATGTAACAGAGTCCCAGAGGCGTGGGAGGCAGAAGCAAGATCCAGAGCACCCATGAAGCCTGTCACCCATCACACTTACACCAGATGCAGGGCAGGCATTAGCAGACACCAGGGGCCAGCAGTGTGGCCTTGGTAACAGAATTCCTGACAATCTGTCCTGTGATAGAGAGTATACGTGAGTCCCAGGCCCTGGGCTAAGACACCAGGCCAATAAGCTTAGAGATGGAAGCCTGGTTCACCCTTTGACCAGGCTGGAAGCAGGTGAAGGTAACTACTGTAGAAAAAGAGTATGGTATGGGGGGACGAATAGGATGTGATCATGTGTCTGCCCTGGGGCTGATAGGATTCCATTTACTCAGCTACAAAGTGGTCCAGACAGTTACTATCAAAAAGGGTAATCGCTCTGCCCAAAAAACTGAACTCCTAAGGACATTGCAGAACTCTGGGGTATCTACCCTAGCAATCACAGACTTTCTCCCTCAGATTCTCTGGCAGTTGTGCTCCCCAGGGATGCAGAGGGCTTTCTGAGGCTGGTTTCTTCCATGTATCATAAACTCATCACAAATGAATCAAAATCCCATCAACCCTAACATATCTGTCAACTTGACACTGGACTTCAGTGGTTCCTCCATGACACGATCTCCCACAAACAACAGACCAGTCAATGTCTCGCTTCTGGAAAATCTCATCACCACAGTGCCCCATTCCCCCAGTCTTTACACTGAGAACTTGGACCACGTCTTCTAGCTTTGCTTGACTTCCTTCTCCAGGCCCCACCCTGCTCGGGCACCTGCCTGTATCCATGTATCTCTGGGCACTTCTGACCATATGTCCCCCCTCTCCCAGCTGACACTCAACCCCGACTCTTCCTGCTTCCCTGCCCTGGCCACCTGGCAGGCTGCCACCAGATCCGCTTTCCTCACAGCTACACCGAATGTCGGACTAGCCAGAGCCAACAGTGAACTCAGCAACTCTGGGCTCACCCTGTGGCCGAGCCCTCTTGCTTCCCTTCCCATCTACACTGCTGAACCTTTGACACCCCTGGGTGTCCCTCTGCTATTCCAAATACCACCTTGGTCCCACAGCTCCTTCTCCATGTGGTAGCCTTAGCCCTGGATCTTCTGGTGGGAGATTATCTCTCTCAATTATTTTCCATAGCTACTTGACTCATGGTCCCCAATCCCTGCTCCAGCCAGAGCTCACCTCTGCTCAGCAATGCTCTCAGCTCCCTGGTAGCCACTGAGATGAGTCCTGGACCTGCCCTCCAGAACTCTCTGCTCACCACTATTTCCAGTTGACTTTCCTTTTCAGAAGTTCCTCTGTCAAACCCCGTGGTGCTGCCAATCACAGAGCCCACGTGTGGTCATCCAGAGCCTTCCACCCCTCTCCCCAGGCCCAGGGGCTGATGCAGGCACACAACCAGCTCAGGTCGTTTTCTCCTGGAGTTGAGGCACTCTGGGCTTTCCAATGGGAGGAAGGCAGCATGCCTTTGGAACATAGCATGCTTCTGCCACCAGCACATCATTGCTACCAAGGAGGAAACAAGCGTGAGATGAGGCTGAGACCGAGAAAAGAGTCCCAGGGACACCCTGAAAACCTCAGTTTCCTGCCACCGAACAGCTAGCTCCTCTCCAGAGCACCCTCAGCTGAGTGAGGTGCAAAGCCCATGTGAGTGCAGTCTCTCTGTAGTGTTCACGTTGTTTTCTGAGACAATCTCTCACTAGAACCTGGGTCTCAATGGTTAGGCTAAACTGGCTGGCCACAGAGCCCCAGGGATCCTCCTGCCTCTGCTTCCCTGACACTCGGAATCCAAGCACATGTCGTCACACCCAGCTTTTTAGTGTGAAAGCTAGGGATCAAACTCCTACCCCCAGGCTTGCCCTCTGCCCACCGAGCCATCTCCCCAGCCTCGAGTCTCTCCCTAATGAGAGTGAATAGTCCCTTCAGTGCTTGCCTGGCCTTCCTCAGGCTCTTCCTCCCGTACTGTCATCCTCAGCCACAGGACCATCCCTAGGCCCTGCCCAGTGCCCAAACCAGGCCAACACAGGACAAAGACAGCCACACACAGCCCTGCTTTACTTCCTGAATGCCACAGATCTGTCTCATTTGCTCCTGTCCTGGCTGACAACTGTTTAGTGGCCCAGAGCCAAGGATGACTCTGCTTCTCTCCCAGGCTTTGTCTAAGACTAGAAGGTTCTCTCTACAAGCCTGCCACAGGCTGTTACCTGGCCTTCAGAGGGTTTCCTCTCTACCTGAGATGAAGGGTCCCTCTGACCAGCCTTTAGGGGGCCACCATTGGCTGCCACCTCCTTCTCTGCTTCCATGCATCACATCCTGACTCACCCGACTAGGTTTTCCCAGGCCTCACAGCTGCCTTGACCCACTGACATGCACATACACATTGACACAGACAACCCTGTGTATAAAGGCCGATGGGCCCTGCTTTGCAGGTTCACACCCCAGAGCACCTACAAAAAATGTATACACGGTGCTGGCTGTGTTTCCGAAGCGGGGGTCTCATTCAGGCCTCTCACTCTGTCTCCAGAAGTCTCTAGATGAGCAGAACAGAGAACGGCCCCAAATGTCCCTGCTCTGATTGCCACCAGCTCTTCCTGAATCCAGATCTTGAGTCATTTGAACCAACATCAGTACCACTAGCTCCAGAAGATGCCACAGGGGAACGGTAGCCATCAGAGGTTTCCCTTTCTCAGGTATGCCTCCCCCAAACCCTATTAAAGCCTCCACCCGAGAGAACTGTGTCCAGTCAAGGATATGCCAGGGTCACCAGACCTCTCTGGCCATTCCCAGACTTCTGCTCCCATCCACGCCAGCCCATCTCTGCAGGAAGCTCTAGGTCCTTTGGCTTTGCTCAGAGGCTCAGGCCACCTCCCTCTCTGCTCTCATCTTCACACTCAGAGAAGCAGTGGGTCTTCCAGCGTCAAGAAAGAAGCTGTCTTACTTAGGAAGACACCCAGAAGGCTGCTCGCTCTCCCCACATGCTACCCCACAGGGACCCAAGCCAGGATGGCTGGCCAATGTTCCATCTAAAAACCATGACCCTGGGGGCTCCATGTCTGTCCCACATCAGCCTTGGAAAGGCAAGCTGCACCCCACCCAAGCCCAGCCAGATGCAACCCAATGTACCAGGGCCCCCTCGAGGGCAAACACAGCTGCCGGCCCGGTCTTCTCCAGTGGCTCCATGCGGCGGCGCCAGCGCCGGCGGCGGAAAGCATCTGTCTTGCGGTACTCCAGGTGGAATTTCCAGCCAAAGAGAGAGGCGTACTCCCAGCCCTCGCCCTCCGCCTCTGCCTGCCTGTGCTGTGGGAGAGAGGAGGCAGCTATGAGGGAGAGACAGGGCAGGATTCCAAGGGGTACGCCTGGAAGAGTCACCTGGAAGAAGGTGGCTTTGAGCAGCCTTGAGCAGGAAACCCAGCAGAGAAAGGAGGCTCCTAGGCCACAGGGCAGCTGAGGAGGCCAGCAGGGAAGGCAGACAGCAAGCAGCAGAGCTAGACACTGGGCTTTGGACTGTTTATTTGAACTAAAGGTGGACTGCCCGAATCCAAGCTTTCTTTTCACTTCCTTTTTCTCCTTCACGTCCTAGCTTCTAAACATAGAAATGGGTCTGCAGTTCAGAGGCTCTTGGGAAGAGCCTGCTTCCCAAGGTCAGACTACTTCTCACCAGGATGTGGACCTAGGCCAACTGTGAGGGGCCCCTGCCTCTCCTCTAAAGGGACCCTTTCCTGTAGGAAGCCTGGCCCCAGCCCCTGTGAGAGAGTAACACAGCACTGCTGTCAGATGTCAACTCAGATGGGACCCCAAGCAAGGCCCACACCTCCAACAACTGGATTCTTCCATGGAGAGGGAGGATGTCAGCCTGGTTCACAGCAGCTTGTCCACCCAGGCATCCCTCTCTAGAGCCTCTGCTCAAAGGAGAAAAAGAAAGCTTCGCCCCCTAAAGACTTCCCCACTTAAAGAGTGGGAGAGGCCTGGTTCTGCTACGCAAACCCAAATGTGTTCTTAGGAATGAAGGACAGATGAAAAGAAGATCCAGGGCAGGCAGGTCTTGAGGTTGGGCTGGACATGAGCATTCCCCGGACTCTGGGACAAGTGCATGTGGTCACGTGTGCTCACAAGGAAATACTGTGGGCCTGTCCCATGTTCCATGGCATCCTTGGTGAACACTGATGGCTCTTATCTAGCCCTTCACTAGTCAACACACTCACACTGTGGCCTATCATCGTTAGCCAGAAGCATAGCTCAGGAGCCAGCCCACCACTAGTAAGCCACCTCCCTGTGGAGACATGTGTCACAGCATATCCTACCAGCCAGTAGCCAATGGCAGATAGCTCAGAGGGTGTAGATTCCATCCCCTGCCTCCAGGTAAAGATTATCTGTGGGGTTCAAGGGCTCCTGCCTCTAGGTAAGGGTTATCTATGGAGTTCAAGGGCCCCTGCCCTCGAGCTCCATATCATGGAGTCTCCCTCTAGGAAACCAAGCACAAAACACTTCCTTTGACATCCTTGAGCCTTCAGGGACTGTAGGTGAATGCTGAAGGTGAATTAAGAATTACTCAGATATCCATATCTGTTCTATGTGGGGGTGGGGCGTCTGTAAGCACTAGGTGTGATCTGTAGAGGCTGGCGTGATCTATAAGTTTCAAGTGTGGCCTGTGTTTTGGGGGAGGTCTGTGATCTGTGTGCAGAATGTGACCCATACTTTCAGTGTGATGCATAATGTGCTAAATTGATCTGGGTAAGACCTGTCAGTGAATTCACTGGGTCTTGAAGTGTTTTGAATGAGAATGTCCCCCAGGCATTTGAATACTTGGTCCCCCAGTTGATGGCACTGTTTGGGGAGGTTTAGGTGGTATAGCTTCGCTAGAGAAACTATGTCACTTGGGGTAGGCTTTGAATTTAAAACCCTCACATCACTTCCAGATTTCTCTCTCTGTTTACGTTTCAAGATGTGAGCTCTGGGCTTCCTGTTCCAACTGCCCTGCCTGCTAACAGCTGCTGTGCCTCCCAACCATGATGGACTCTAACCCTCCGGAACTATGAGCCCCAATCAACTCCTTTTCTATAAATTGCCTTGATCATAGTACTTTATCACAGCAACAGAAAAATAACTAATACAGGTCTTGTGTGCCTGTGTATACTGCATGCACACTCACACGCTTATTAATGCACACAGGCCTACCCTATGTCCACTGGCCTCCTCCATTCGGAAACCCCACTCCCCTCTATACCCCTTGGCTCACCCTCTTCAGTGCCTCCATCTGGCTGAGGTCCCTCCTCCGCAGGCGGACCCAGCGCCGACGTCTGTGAGTGTAATACATCTTCTCAGCAGGGACCCAGTGTTTTGGCTTTCGGTCCGGGGGGATGGTGATACTGTACTCCCAGCCTAGGGGGTGGGGTGAAACCTGTAAATCATTGTTAGCAAATCCCCATCTCTCCTAAGCTCTCTCTTTTTGTGGGCATGCTCAGAACCTGAGCAGCTAAAACTCTGAGCCTAACTGGTAGCGTGAAGTGGAGGCATGTTCAGGAAGTTCCCCAGGTGAAGTAACCCAATAAAAGGCAGACAACTGCCTGGAGCCTTCAGCTGTCTCAC
Source organism: Onychomys torridus (assembly GCF_903995425.1). Classification (NCBI taxonomy): domain Eukaryota; kingdom Metazoa; phylum Chordata; class Mammalia; order Rodentia; family Cricetidae; genus Onychomys; species Onychomys torridus. The sequence goes on from NC_050445.1 coordinate 115,707,162, forward strand.
TGGCACACCTAGGAGCTGGCTGGGGTGGGACCCCAATTTCTGTGTGTTCCCACCTTGCTCATCGACAGCCCGATTGAGGTCTACGGACCATTCTTCATCTTCCCACTTCCAGCCCAGTGGGCATTCAATATCATCCTTCGGAAGCACCTTCTCCCCATTCTAGAGACACAATAGGCAAATGTGAGACGATACAGACTGATCCCAGGACACCATCCTTCTGGAGCACAGAGCAACTGGGTCAGCAAGGAGCAGGGGAGAAGACACACCATCTTCTAAGTCACAAGCTCTTCATGGGACCAAATGTCCCGGACCCCAGAGAAAGCACACACTACCTGCCTGGAGTACTCCCTTACCACATCAGTGTAGTTATCACTCATATAGATCCACTGGCCTCCGGGGAGCCGGGTCTGGTTCTCAAAGACTTCCTCCACAAAGCTCAGATGACCAGCGTCAGCATCATGGAGCAGGCTATGGGGGAGGACAGTCAGAGAGTCACTGAGGACACCCCATCTTCTGCCTCCAGGAGAGCGTTAAACCTCAGCCCACTTGTACTACCAACCTCACTACAACACAGATAGAGGGGGTTAGTGCAGAGAGGCTGGGACAGAGAGTGAAAAGGAGGCTTGGAACAGGTAAAGATGGTCACAGGCTAAAGAACGTGTCATCCAAGGCAAAAGACAAAAAAGGGGATCAATAGGAGGCACCAAAGCCCAATGGATAGCACCAAGAAAATCTCATCAAACTGTACATTAAAGATTTAACAATTGATTCTAGAATATACTTCAAGCTTTAAAAGAAAAAAAAAAAAAAGTTGCTGGATGCCACCCAGCTATGAAAAAGTGTAGAAAGTAGCTGAGGCAGCATGGAAGGATGGGACCCTCCAGGGAGCAAGTGAGCTGCCTGGAACAGGAATGGTCACATATGTGCAATGAGAGGATTTTGTGTATCACAGAGGACAAGGCACATGGCTGGGCGCCAACTCCACGGTATGCTTAATAATAAAGGACTGTGTGTGTGTGTGTGTGTGTGTGTGTGTGTGTGTGTGTATGTACATGCACAGGGCGGGTGCAGGTTTGGGGGTGCACACATGCTATGGCATCCATGTGGCGGTCAGAGGACAATCTTGGGTGTCAGTCCTCACCTTCCATCTACTTGAGACAAGGTCTCTTGGTTGTTTACTGATGAGTATGCCAGGCCAGCGAACCCACGGGCCTTGAGAGACTCTCCTGTCTCTGCTCCCATCTCCTCATAGGAGCACTGGGGTTATAGACAGGCCCTGCACTGGGCTTTATCATGGGTCCCAAGGAACCAAACTCATCAAGTCACTTGTGTGACAAGTGCTTTTTCCACTGAGTGTCTCCCCAGCCACACGTAGCACCTGATTTCTGAGCTATTCCTGGTAGGTGCCAACCCCAGGAGGGTCAGAGCAGCAGTCTCTGTGACTAGCAAGGAGCAAGCAGGACTCACAGAGCTCAAGATTCCAGAGCAAAGGCTGGGGAGAAGAGGGAGCCACGGTTGGACATCCCGTCCTAGCCCTCTACCACCCTGGGTCTACCACTCACGTCTTCTCTGGACACACGAACCAGTCCCCTGCCCAGGCCCAGCCAGCTGAGGGGCGGAAGCTGTCCTTTGGTAGTTTGATCTTGCCTGTGACGTCAGAAAACTTGGGGTAGGTGAGGCCTGTTGTGCCCCAGTTCCCGACCAGCGCCAGCTTTGTCTGGTTCTCATACTGCAGACCAAACAAGGAAGAGAGGTGAGGGGTCATGCAACCCCGGGCTCCATGGCCCAGTAGGCGGGTAGGTACTCACCATTTCAGCAAAGACAGAGAGTTTCCCCTCGGCAAACTGATTGAATTCTTTCTCATCCACAGAGAGCCCAAACCAGAGCTTGACCCGGATCTGCACAGGCATTCGGGCCCCAGGCGCACCCTCCATGGGATACTAGGATCAAAGAAATACAATTCACAGCCCTCAGGCCTGGGCACTCCGGCTCAACATCCAGTCAGGTGTACCCTGTTGGGGCACTATACCAAATGTCATATAAGTAGAATATATAACCAAGAAGGTTTTTTTCCCCAAGAATCCTGTTCATCAAAGAAGACTATAGCAGCCATGTAGGAGCTCTCTACAGATGGGGTCATGTCTGCAAGAGGGTCTCTGATACCCCTTTCTCCTGCCATCTTCTTCTTCCATCATCTGAGGAACTTTCTACTTTAATGGAAATGGCTGAGATCTGTAAGGTCCAACAGGGCAGCCATGAGCCATTTGAAAAGCGGCTCAGGGAACCATGTTTTCACTTCATTTTACATTAACTAATTTAAACAGCTATACATGGCTGCTGCGCTGGACAGCACCATCCTAGATAGAGAAGGGCAGGGACCGAGCTCCAGAAGGGGAGCCATTAAACCACTTCATTTCAGTTTCAGTACTTCATGCTTTGGCTAGACGTGAACACTGCATCTAATGTCCCCACAATTTCAAGTGCTTATCAGCACGTTAACCACTCTTTTGCTGTTCAGCTGTTTTGTTTTGTTTTTTTTATCCCGAGGGCTTCAGAAGCTCTGCCAAATGGAATAACCACAACAACCCAACATTTAAAAACATATATATGTTCCCTACGATTACTTCACCATTTCACTGAAACCAAAGGTTAGATTCGGCCTTGGGGAGCAGAGCACTTCTCTCTTAACATTACACCCTGTCCCCTAGAGGAGACACCATGGTGAGACATAGTTCACTGAATAAGAGCAGCAGGGAGTCTGGGTGGGTTCAGAAAAAACTGAGAAGCTAGGGTGGGGGTTCCCAAGCTGATGGAGAAGGCCTGGGCCCCTGGAGATAGAGCCCAGGCCAAGAGAAGGCTTAGGAAGTGGTACAGACCATTGATGGTTGGCCTTCATCTCCTCTGTCGTTCCTTGGAGAAGTGTGGAGGTACCTCTTACCCCACCAGTCCCTGGGAACTCCCTGTGGTGTTCACTTCAGCTGTCCCCTCCCTCAGGGTGGCTAGCTATCCTTTTCCCTCCAAGCCACCAGCCCTTGGGACATGGCAGGAATGCCTGCCTCCTCCCTTTCCTCCCCCACCTCGAGCTCCCCACCACCAACCTCCCCCAGACGGGCCAGCCTGCCCAACCTAAAATAGCAACAGCAAATAAAGAAATGTCTAGTTTGGGGCTCCTCTCCTCTGCTGGTGCTCACTTTTTCCAGCTTGGGTTTAAGTTAAGGAACACCAGTGTTTGCTTGGTCTCTGCCCGCTGCCAACATTTTTGTAGCGCTTGCTCAGGAGCTACTGGCAGGCTCATGAACTCGGTGGGGAAGACTTCGAGAAACAAATCTATATCTTTTTTTTTTTTTCTCCTTTGCTTGGAATGAGGGAACATTTTCAGTTCACCTCCTGGAGGCTTCAGGGCAAAGAGGTCAGATCTGGAGGGAGAGGTTCTCCAGAGCCCACCAGGCCTGCCTACAGCCTGCTCACATCTCACCACCCATTGCCCAGCCTGCCCATTCCCACACTGCCTCCCCTTCCACGTTCCACATGCACATGGAGAGGTCAGCCTAGGAGGGCAATCTGAGGCCAGAACTTGAGTTTAGAATCAAACAAATAAGGTTCCTCAGATGGTCCAGGAGTGTGTGGGAAGGTCATGATTCCTGCCTAATAACACACACACACACACACACACACACACACACACACACACACACCCTACATCCTTCCCTCTGAAAGATCAATCTCCCAGTGTACTAATTATCTCTGGCTACCTCAGTTAGGATTATCATTGCTATGATAAAAACACCGTGACCAAAAGCAACTTGACGAGGAAAGGGTTTACACTTCCATATCACTGCTCATCATTGAAGAAAGTCAGGACAGGAACTCAAACAGGGCAGGAACCTGAAGGCAGGATCTGATGCAGAGGCCATGGAGGGGTGCTGCTTACTGGCATGTTCCTCATGGCTTCCTCATCCTGCTTTCTTATAGCACCCAGAACAACCAGCCCATGGGTGACACCACCCACAATGGGCTGGGTCCTCTCCTATCAATTACTAATTAAGAAAATTACTATAGGCTTGCCTACAATTCAGTCTTACAGAGACACTTTTTTTTAAAATTGAGGTTCCCGCCTCTCAGATGACTTGTTTGCGCCAAGCTGACATAAAACTCTCCAGCACACTGGCCTATAACAGATCTCCGAATGTGGCATCTGTAGAGCAAGGGACAGCCCCAAAAGAGAGAGGAAACAGAGGGAGAGGGGAGCAAGCATCTGCTCACCACCTGGTTCTTGAAGCAGTGTGTGGACTGTCTAGTTCAGCCCTCAATGCCTGTGAGGTCGACAGCCTCATTCCCATTTTGTAGGTGGGGAGAAAGCGGGCTGTTCAGAGAGCTTTGGTGACCTGCCCAAGGCCAGACAGAACTCCAATCAGCACTGGCAAGCCAGCTGGAGCCAGCCCTCTCTTCCCACCCCAAAGGGCAATAAGAATGACTGGCCAACAAAAAAACAGGTAAGCTAACAGCCAGGAGTGACTCTACCCTGAAGGGCCAAGGGTCAATGATGACCTCTTGGAAGACCAAAGGTTGAGACTGCATGTAAAGAAGCGAAGAGCTGCGGCACAGACTCTGGGGCCGTGGGAAAGGCTGGAATGGAGGCAAGCCATGTAGGCTGACGAGGGCTTGCAAGCAGAGCCATTAGAAACAATGGGAGTGGACCACTGGCTCCCCAGCCACTGAGAATGGCTATCTACAGAGAAGTTATCTCATGAGGGTGTGCTGTGTTCTGATCATCTGGCTGAAGCCATGACCAAAGCCACTGGGGCTCTGTATCTCAATGTTCAATTCACCTACAGAAGATGATGGAAGCCCTTCCACAAGCACCCACTCACATTCCCTTCATCAACTGTTGCTGAGGCCACTGAGACAGGGCTGGAGGCCATCTTAGAAGTCAGGAATGATTCTTGAAAGAGACCAGCTCCAGTAAGCAATAAAGTCTTGAATACATACAAACACACACGGGGCCCTTAATTTACTTCTTTTTTTTTCCCCCAATGGGATCTTATGTGGCCCAGGCTGTTCTCAAACTCAATGAGTAGCCAAGGATGAACTTCAACTCCTGATCCTCCTGCCTCTACCTCCCAAACACTAGGACAGGCGAGTGCCACTACACTGTTTTCCTAGTTCACTTCCAACCCAGATTTCAGCTCCTACCAACAAGCCTCCTAGACTTTCCGCCTGGGCTCTAGAAAGTCTGGGGAGAATTGAAGAAAAGGAAAGTTATTTTACTCAAATACCCCTCCCTTCCCAAGATGAAAGTCTGAGAACGTTCAGATAGTTCCAGAACAGGACTGGATGGGGAGCCAGGGGAAGCTGAAGAAGGCCTTGTGTTGAGAAAATCCTATGGTGGCCCTCGCAGAGAGAACACTCACTTTCAGAAAGATGGTCTGCAGCTTTCCACAATTCCTACCACAGTAGCTGGGGCCCCGCCGGGAGAAGAGGACTTCATGGGTGGGTACCCGTTGGTAGGCCACGCGCTTATCACCCTGCAGCATCCAGATGATGATGTCTGGCAGGCTGTTCTGGGGCTGGAGAAAGGGTGGTAGGTCAAGGTGGGAAGGTGACATGTCCAGAGCCATGCCTGATCTCTGACTCAAAGGCTACAACAGTCTCGCCTCACCCAGCTCCCATCCCATACTAGCCACTCAGGGCCCTGCCTTTGGCCCTCAGCTTACAGAGGAGCTCCCACAAATGCCTTAGATGCCCATGGGTCTCTGGGAAGATGCCCCTGTACAGAGCACGGAGCCTAACTCTTGTCTCCTCTTGTGGAAGATGTGGTCTGCCCAGAGGAGCCTCCTTCCTCCTGCTAACCCTAGGACCCTAAGGTCTGCAGGCTTTCAGGAGTAGACACCACCACAACAGCGGCTCCTCACTACCTTTCCAGGGCTCCTCAGAAAGAGTGAGGTCCCAGACCTGAGGGGGTAGAAATTGGAAGAATTTTAAGGAGGATTCTCCAGCCCTTGCCCTCTCCTAGCCATAGAATAAATTCTGTGAAGAGGGTAGGATCAGGAGCAAGGCTCCAGAGGCTGCCAATGACCAGCCTGGAGGGCAGTCCTCACCGCTATCAGGATATGCCCAGGGAACTGGTCATGTGCCTACCACCCTGCCCAGGGAAACTCTAGAATTCATCACCCCTTTCCAAGTAGCCTTTCCCATTGCCCTTCTACAGTCCCAGACACCTTCTCCGGGTACCGTCCCTTCTCACCATCCACATTTCCTACAGATAGGCACTAGTGGTCCAGTAGTCAGGTTCTTGGGGGAAGCAGGCTTCAACATGAGACCTAGAGCCAGGCACTCTGGGTTCTGATACTAGCCCTGCTCTGACATCCTTTGGCAGGCTAGGCCATCTACTGAGTACCTACTATGTGCCAGACTCTGAGTTGGACCCTGTAACACCTAGTAAATATGCTGCTGTGTCCTACAAATGGGCATACTAATGCTCAGAAGGTTAAGTGACCTGCTCAAGGTCTCCCAGCAATGTATCACAGTATAAACCTTTGGTCTACATTCCAGGAGGCAGGGAGGCTGAAGAAGAGAAAGCCCCTCAGGATTCACTACCTCCTCAGCCAGGGCACGGAGACGAAGAAGCCAGTCCTCAGCCTGCTCCAGGGCAGTGGAGAGTTCACTGTGGCCAAGCTTCAAGGCCAGGGCAGCTTCTTTGATCTGGCTCAGGTGACGGGTACGTTGCCGGAACAGATACTGATCAAGGTGGGTAGCAGAAGGTATTTCATGGATGTCACACAGGGGCTGGCTGTGAGAGACAGGTGGAATGTGCTTGTTCACCAGGGCTCCACACACCACAGAGGCAGGTGCATGTACCTATGTACACATAAGTATGCACATTTATAGGGTCCCTCCCTGCTCCCTGCCAGCCTGCTGGGTGCTCACCTCACTGTGTCCTGCCTGCTCCAGGAAATCTCCCCCCACATACTCTTGGCCCTCCCACTCTGAAACATGCCTCTTTATTCCCAGGCAATCCTTTTGGGACTTACCCCCACCCCTCCAGTTTGGTGGGTTCTTTTGTATGAGTGTTCCCTCTCCAAGCTGACTGCAAGCTTTCAGAGGACCTAGAGGGTCCCTTTCCCGCCCCCCTTGTGTTGTCTAGGGCAGAGGCTAAAGTCTAAGTTGTCCCATACTAAAATAAATCCCTTCTGTGTTGGGCGCACACTTTCTCCAAGAAAGAAATTTATGGACCCCTGACTAGCTACTGCAGACGCCGTGGGGAGGCCAGTAACCGTGAACACAGAAGCATCCACCCTGGCTGCCCCGAGACGGCCCTCCCAGAATCCTGAGCTTTGGAAAGCCTTCTGAGCCCTGCTGGGGTACTGCAGCCTTCAACTAACAGCACTGAAGTGAGGGGGTAAATTAAACTTCATCCTGTGTGGGGGCAAAGATCTCTGGTCCCCGACCCATCCCACAGGGACTCTCTGAAGGCCCCCCGCAGATGGATGCTCCACACCGTTCTGGAGCTGGATGAGCACACCCAGGAGAAATGTTGGAAAAGAGGGGGTGAGCTCCAGTCCTCCCTCCCCAAGCAGGACCCTCCAGCTGGCCCAGCCCTTGCCCTCAAACAGGACATTCGTCAACGCTGCTGCGCCAGGCCTGCTCCACGCTGCAGCCCCCGCCCCCTCCCCGCAGCGTCTGGACTCCCGGCTCCCGGCTGATTTATTTTTTCTGCCAATTTCCCCGAGCTATGCAGAACCAATTACCGCCGGAGCGCCACGGCACCGCTCTGGCAGGCCCTCGGCGCGCTGCGTCTTTCCTGTTATTTTTTTTAATTGAATTTTTAGGGTGGGGGGAGCGGGTGCGCGAGCTCCATCTCGGGGAAACTTAAGCCCCGGGGCCCGTCTCAGGTCACGTACTGCACACCCTGTGGTAATATAATATTTACTGCCCCGAGGGTGCCGCGGACGGCAGCCCCGGGCCGGCGGCAGCGGCAGCGGGTGGAGGCCTTGCATGGTGTGGGTGAGGGGCCCTGGTGCGCAATGGAGCAGAGGGCTGCAGAAGCCCGGTCAAGGTCAGAAAACAGGGAGGACCCTCCAGCAGACCACCCAACCAAAACTCCCCAAGACCAGCCAAGCACTGTCCTGATCCCTCACAAGGTGCCCTGGCTCTTTCCCGCCCACAGGGAAGTCCAGTACAGGGGTACAGAAAGGAGAGAGTCTGAGGAGGAGATTGCATGCCTAGTCCTCCCTACCAATGGGAGGTGGGCCACATAACCCGGAGCAGAAGTCACCACCTGTCCCTGGGGACCAAGTTGGTGACTGTACCCGGGCCACTCCCCTGGAGAGTGAGCTGGCCTCCTTCTTGAGTTGAGCTACAGGTTGAGGTCCAAAGAGATGACCCTTCCCCAACCTTGCCTTCCCCTGAGGAGAAACTGAGGCAGCATGCCATCCCCCACAGGAGCAGCCGTGGAGTTTTCCCTGGAAAAAGTGGCCCTGATCTGCACCTGCAGGGCTGACAGGAGCTAGTCCTATTGCAGAATGCTAGGAAGGGCTTTGCAGCTAATGGAACAGCATGACGGCAAAAAGTAATGCACAGAGGCAAAGGGTGCGTGATAGGGTGGGCAGCGTCCAAAAAGCTGGCTATGATTCCGGGGGATGAGGGCTATGAGGTGCCCTTTGGGGAAAACAGTCCTCTCCAGGATGCCAACAAGAAAGGGGGGAAGAAGAGAGTGAGAAAGGAAGGGTGTGTGGCTGGGCTGGGGAGGAGAGCGGGGAGGAAGGCTGTGTGAGCCGCTAGGTTTGCACTGTGATCTCTGAAGGTGGTGGACCTGCGAAGACAGGCGGTGGAGATGACATGTGCCGGGCATGTGTGGCCTCAGACACAGCCTGGACCAGCTGACAGGGCAGACACACAGAGAGGAGAAGCAGTGAGCCCAGAGATCAGAGAAGAGGGTTTAACTACATGGAGCAGGGGGAGGAGGCAGGGAAGGGCCCTGGCTGGAGACAATAAGGCTAATATTAAGTAATCAGCCCTCATCAGCCATGACACCTGCTTATGCTGAAGTCTCAGTCACATGGTGGCCTCAGGTAGTGCCCGGAGGAATGGATCTGGAGTGCCTTCCCTGAAGATCCCATCAGACACCCTGAGAGGATGGAACCCCCCAATTCAGGCTCCTGCCCTGGCTGATGCCCCCCAGAGGCCTGGGCATCTTCCTACCCCCAGGAGAGTGGCAAAAGAGCCTGGCTTGGCAGAGTGTTTCAGATAAATCCTCCCTGAGAGGGCACTGAGGACAGCCCAGGACCAAGTGCTACAGCCTCCAGTGACCCAGCACCTCAGACTTGCCAGGAATTGGGTCCCACCCATTTTCAAACTCCCAGCCCCACAAACTTGCCTGTTCCACCCCACAACTGCCAACGATCAGTACTTCAGAGACCCATGTTCTGCCAGCCTCTGTCCCTGAAGTGGCATCACTGGGCACAGTAGTCTTTCTGTAGGCATGGCCAGGGTGCAGGATGCTCTGAGAAGGAGCCCCACCCTGGGGCCCCTCCAGCACCCTATTCCTTCCACCTCCAGGCCAAGGCCAGCTTCCTGATGCCCCATCGCTCCCAGTCTGCTTCCCTCCTGCTAAACCCCGCAGAGAATGGCCCCAAAGCGCACCCAGCTGTCATGGCCACAGCTAGGGAATTATCCTGGGTCTCTCCTGGGCCCCCAGTTCTATCTGTGGCTGAATAACACAAGGACACTCTTCCACTTACTTGACACATGAATCAGGGTGTGTCAATCAATCCCTGTGTACCTCAGTTTCCTTATCTGGCCCTCAGAGAATGGCATGATTAGAGGTTTATGATTAGTGAATACACACAAACTTCCCCAAATCTGTGCTCCCCTCGGCTCCCTCAACACCCACCCTCGCCAGCATCTTTACCTTAGCTGCCTGTATCTTAGGTCAGTCACTTACCACTCCTGTGTCTCCTCTCTCATCACCCTGAAGCTACATCAAGCAACTGATCCAGGGGGCTCCTTAGATAGCCAAGCCTGAGCTTTCCTTGGTAGAGCCCCTAAAACCTGCCCTGTTAGGCATCAGCTGTCCTTGGTACCCCTGGAGACAGCAGGCTTTTCAGGACTACATGCCGTGGTCCTGGCAGCCTCCTCTCCACTTCCAACCCTACCATCTCCACCAGACATCCTCCTTCAGGAAGATCCCCTGCCAGATGCATCTGCCCTGAGTTCCCACAGACGCCACTTCTCACTTCCCTGTCATATCTAGAGGGCTCAAGTTAGACCCTTACCAATACAGCTGGGGCTGAGCTAGTTTCAGGAAGCTATGGAAAATGGAGGGGTGACCTGCCTGGGGCAGGGCAGGGGGCACTGCTCCTTTGGGAACACTTGATCGGGTAAAGGCACCCTTCATAAGCAGGGTAGGCAAGTGCCTAGCCACCACAGTTACGTATCTCTCACAGTGAGGGCATTTCTCTGATCCCCTCAACAGGGCTCTCTAGCAAGCCTGAGGGAGGAGAAGATGGGGTGGGGGTGGGGTGGCTACCTTCATACTGAACCCCATAGAATGCAGAAGAGTAGCTATGACCAAGTCCATTTCATAGCTGAGAAACCAAGGCCCAAAGAAGCGGAGCTACTGAAAGCCCCCAGACTGTGGTGAGGGGTGGGCTTCCTTGCATCTGTCACTGTGGTAACCACACTTCCTGTTATTTAATCCTCCCCACAGTGCCAGTCTTATTGTTAAGAAGTCATTCTTCATGCCAAGTTCAACTTCAAAGCTCCCTTCACAGTGACTAACCCTAGCCCTCCTGGATGTGCAAGAGACGCCGAGGTGAGTCCCGTCTGCTGACCGGCGCTCCTATCCTCCCTCACTCCCAGGCCCCCCTTTCCTGAAGTTGACAATCAGCCATGTGCAGTAGAAACCTAAACAGAAACCATGGTCCCCGACAACATGGCCTTGGGGGAAGGAGGGGTGCCCCCACCCCAGCTTCTCCTGGAGATTCCATCAGGGAGCTATGAGGTCGGGGATCAGACACACAATGCTTCCCATTCAGGTAAGCCGGTCGCCCAGCCCACAGCTGCTGCTGCTGCTGTTGCTGCGGGGAGATTTATGACCTGTTCTAAACGTCACCTTTTCAACTCCCAGTGCCGGCTCCACCACCTCTGGGCTCAGCACTGGCCAGACTGCTGGCCAAGCGTGGCTGGGAGACGTGCCTCTGCTCACCACCACACACGAACACTCTGAGGAGACAGCGTCGGTTGAGCTAGGAGAGGCATCTGAGGGTGCCAAGTACCCCCTACCTGCAGTCTGCAAGGAGCTCGTCTGTCAGTTGAGCTACCAGGGCGTCCATGTCCTCGGAGGAACACTGTGCCTTCAGAGCCAGGTGGACCTGCTCCAAGCTAGCTTCCTGTGGAACAGGCAAGCTTAGGTCAGGAGTGTCACCATGGAGGGGGACCCAACCCCCAGGCCCTGTCCCCGAGCCAGAAGGGAATAGATAATAGGAAAAAGAAAAAAGCAAAGCCAGACTCAATCTGCCAGCACATTCCAGGATTCCCCACCCGGACCCTCAGAACCCCAGTCTCACATGTGGCCACAGGGGGTTCCCTTGCTAGTTAGAACTTCTTCCTAGCCTGAATGCATCCTGTCCCAGCTGCCACCCCAAGGCCAGGCCTGACTCCCCACAGGGGAGTGGATCTCTCTGAGACTCCTCTGTCCATCCTTATCCTTTTTGGAGTCAGCCACACAGCCAGATCCAGAGCTAACCAGTCTCCCCCAGCAGCCATGCAGCCACCACTGGGCATAAGGACCAGACTCTCAGAGCTGGTTCTCTTGGACTTTCATCCGATCTTCTCTGGCACTTCTCTGGGCACTTTCCCTAGGCCTCGGCCCTGAGCTGGAAGGCAGAGGCCAACCTCGAAATACCTGTCAGGTCCAAGGCTGCTTCAGTGCCCCAAGCAGCCCTCTTCACACATCAGCCTTTCTGAGCATGTGATGTGTGGTGCACCCTGAGGGAAAACCCTAAGAAGCAAACACAGTCCCTGCTGTGGGGAACTGCGGCCTTCTGGTGTGACAATCAGAAGTGGCGTGGAGAGCGGAACAGATAAAGCACAGCCTCAAACTCCAAGTTCCCCATCACCACCAACTGCCAGTTTCAAGGACATCAGCCCTTCCTCACCTTTCTGCCTTCTCTCCAGCAGTGCTCCCCAGTCATCCCCAGGCCTCTTCACCCTCATCCCCGCTGCTGCCCCTCATTCCTGCCCTGTAGCCATTCTGGCCTCCCTTGGGTGATGCTCCCTGGAAGGGAGCCCAGAGCCACTGCCTGAACCAGCAGCTTCGAGCATCCTTCTTCCTCCCTTAGCCTCTATACCTCAGCCCTCTCAAGACTCTTCCGCATGCCTTGTCCAAACACCAGGCAGCCCTGAAGTGCAGAGAGGTTCCCAGAACCCTCTCCTCACTCCCAAAGCAGAATTACTCTGTCATCCAAACACTGTTCCTCTCCCCAGGTTCCCAGCTTTGAACCTCAGATCATTTCTCTCAAAGCCCTTCATCTCCCCAAGACGAATGTATCAAGGCCAGGCAGCTCAAGTTCCACACTCCCTAAAAAGCTACTTTCCTCCCAAGATCATAAGATTCACCCTCCCCTGAGTCCTTGCCATGATATCCTAGGTGGCATCCTCTTCTACATCTTCCCATTGTCCCCATGACATCCTCTTGATGCTCCTTAGCTGCTCCCCTCCATATCCCACACCTCTCCCTCAGCATCCATGAATGCCACCTGGATCTAAGTTTGGAGCTCTAGCGTCTGGCTCCTGGCTGGAAGTTTCTAACAAAACTATTGTATGTGGTATCAGAGTCAAGAGGTATCTATCTAGTAATAAGCACCGGGCATATCCTGACACCCCAGCTATCTCTCAACTCTCTGCCCCACAGTCATCCCACATCCACCTGGGGTGAGCCCAGCACCCTTCCTACCCCATCTTCTCTACAAGTCTGCCGATACTTCTGGCAGGGCTGGAGGCCAGGCACCATATCTGGACAGGATCGCACTCACCAGCCGGTCAGCGATCTGCAGGAGCTGATTTTGAGTCTCAATTCGATGGCTAATGTCTTCCCAGTATGAGGACAGCACCACCACTGGCTTCACGTTGCCCCAAGGCAAGTAATAGTAGTGGCACCCTGCAGGGAGGGGAGAGGGGCCTGAGCACTGGGCAGGGGCCCAGGGCAGTAGAACATGGCTCTGCAAAGGACGGTGCTCAGGCCACTGGGCTTTCAGCTTGGGAGAGGACTCCAGATAGACAGGTCCTACTCTCCTCTCCCCTTAGATGCTTATGGTAAGGCTGGTAGTCTCCAGCACACAGACAAGGTACCTGAGCACATTTTGTAGGGCAACAGACTGCTGTGGCTCTCCCATCAAAACAAGAGGGCTGATAGACAGAAAGCCCTGGCAAACCAAAGCTCACATCTCCAAGGTCTCCAAGTCAATCCCTTAGACCCCCCCCCCCCCCCCGCGCCCTGTGTTGGTGGCAGTGGTTCAGGACCAGGGCAACTGTATAGGAGTCCATCCTGTGGGCACAGTGGGCCCCACAAGAGGAATATTGGGGAGGGGGGAGAGCGCAAGAAGTAGTCGAGGTTTGGTGTGGTTTCCATGGCAGCAGGGTTTAGGGAATGGTGTCTGCCCTATGACCCAGGTCCCTTCCGGCCTCACCCACCATCAAAGACTGCCCGGCTGTACTGGGTGGTGGAGGCCAGTGGCAGGCAGGTGGTGTCGAACTTGTTTCCATAGTTCCCAATGCTGACCTCGAACTGGATGGCGTCATCCACATCCTGCAGCATTGTGGCTGAGTAGAAGGCAGCAAAGAGGGAATATTTGCGCCTCCGGAGGTACTTCTGTGGGCAGAGTGAGCAGGTCAGGGGTCACAAGGAGACAAGCAAGGTACCCAGCAGGGTGGATCCCATAGATGTCAGGCCCCAACCATGAACAGGACCCAGAAATTCCTGGCTGGGAAGAGAGTGCCTGATGGTCCAAAGGAACAGCTTCCAGACTTGGTTACTGACTGAACAAACTCATTCCAGGTCCACTCACATTCACTCATGTTTCCTAACAATCTGCTCCTCCAAGGTCAGGCTGCTCTTTAATCCAAACCAGCATCGATGGCACCACCATGTCCACAGAGCAGGGTCTCCCGCAGTGTCCCTCAGGGCAGCTCTTAAAGGGGCTGAAAGCTCTCAACCATCATGCATGGCCCAGACACACACAACCACACACACACACACACGCACACACGCACACACACACACACACACACTTACACCAGGAAACTCTGTAGTCGGCTTAGGCAGCTTCAACCATGTGCTCAGAATATTTAGTTCAAATTAGCCTCTCCAAGCCCAAGGCACAGAGCTGAGACAACATAAAATATCCATGTGTCTTGGCATGAAAATTATGTGATTCTAGCTGGGCGGTGGTGGCACATGCCTTTAATCCCAGCACTCGGGAGGCAGAAGCAGGCAGATCTCTGTAAGTTCGAGGTTAGCCTGGGCTACAAAGCAAGTTCCAGGACAGGCACCAAAACTACACAGAGAAACCTTGTCTTGAAAAACCAAAAAGAAAAAGAAAAAAAAAGAAAAGAAAAAAGAAAGAAAGAAAGGAAAGAAAATTACATGATTTTATAGTCACTTCCTTGGAAAGCCGAGGAGAAAGGAGTGGAAAGGCTGAGTCATGAAGCATGTGAATGGTGATGACAGACAACACTTATTATGTACCTACTGTGTACCTACATCAAGTCTTACCATTTGCCTACTGTGTACCTACATCAAGTCTTACCGTTTGCCTACTGTGTGCCTACATCAAGTCTTACCGTTTGCCTACTGTGTGTATACATCAAGTCTTACCGTTTGCCTACTGTGTGCCTACATCAAGTCTTACCGTTTGCCTACTGTGTGCCTACATCAAGTCTTACCGTTTGCCTACTGTGTGTATACATCAAGTCTTACCGTTTGCCTACTGTGTGTATACATCAAGTCTTACCGTTTGCCTACTGTGTGTATACATCAAGTCTTACCGTTTGCCTACTGTGTGCCTACATCAAGTCTTACCGTTTGCCTACTGTGTGCCTACATCAAGTCTTACCGTTTGCCTACTGTGTGCCTACATCAAGTCTTACCGTTTGCCTACTGTGTGTATACATCAAGTCTTACCGTTTGCCTACTGTGTGCCTACATCAAGTCTTACCGTTTGCCTACTGTGTGCCTACATCAAGTCTTACCGTTTGCCTACTGTGTGCCTACATCAAGTCTTACCATTTGCCTACTGTGTGTATACATCAAGTCTTAGCATTTGCCTACTGTGTGTATACATCAAGTCTTACCGTTTGCCTACTGTGTGCCTACATCAAGTCTTACCGTTTGCCTACTGTGTGCCTACATCAAGTCTTACCATTTGCCTACTGTGTGTATACATCAAGTCTTACCATTTGCCTACTGTGTGTGTATACATCAAGTCTTACCGTTTGCCTACTGTGTGCCTACATCAAGTCTTACCATTTGCCTACTGTGTGCCTACATCAAGTCTTACCGTTTGCCTACTGTGTGCCTACATCAAGTCTTACCGTTTGCCTACTGTGTGCCTACATCAAGTCTTACCGTTTGCCTACTGTGTGCCTACATCAAGTCTTACCGTTTGCCTACTGTGTGCCTACATCAAGTCTCTTTTCACCACCATTTCCTAAAGTAAATATGACTCCAGACAGGGGAACTGATGCAAATGACAGGTAGGAGGGCCCTTGTGGAAACTAGAGGTAACTAACTCCAGTGTTAGTTACTTCAGTTAGTACTTCAGTTAGTTAGAGGAGAGCATGCATTGCCCTGAAGGTTCTGGGCCTGAGAGTCTTCATCCACATGTGGGGTTAACAACAGCTACCCCATGCTGGATTTGAAGACACCAGTGGTAAATGGTGTTGAACTGATCATGGCTGGCTGTTCCCAAGGAATCCTTTACAAAACAGTGTTTCACTTTGCATCAAGCTCCGAGTTTCTATAGTACTTTCATTTATCTCCCTTAAACCTCAAAGCATCCCTGGGGTAGGGTACTACACTTTTCCCACCTTACATCTGAGACACAGGGGCCCTCAGAAGTGCCGCCATAGTAAATGTGGAGCAGAACTGAAGAAGGCCCTCTACCACGGTCCTTAGCTACCTTGTCCCTACTTCCAGCAGGGACCCAGCTCTCTCCCAGAGCCATGTCCTCACCTCCACACGCAGGATATCATCAGCAGGAAGGTCTTCCACCTTCTGCTCACTGTGCTCCACCAGTTTGGTCTCTAGAGACAGCAGAAGCCTGCCTCGGTAAGCCACACCTTCACCCTGCAAGAGAAAGTCGGGTCGCCAGCAAAGGGGTGAGGAGTGGGGAGCACAACACGTGACCACATAATATGATTCACCCCTACAGAATGGGGATGTAGCAATCCTCCACCTGAGAGAGATGGGCCTGGGTGTCTCGGGATGGAGACAGTGCACAGGCCCATCTGGCCCAGGATAAAAGAAGTCAGAAGGCCTAACAGAAGGAGGTGCTCTGAGAGGTCTGTCCAGGCCTCGTAAGGCCGAGTGAATATCACCTGGGCCCAGACACTGCCAGGCCAGCATGGAGACCCTTAGGGGATGCATGTGGCTGCTCACCTTTCCCGTGTTGAGCTCTGCATAAGGGTCTGGGAAGCCCGTGAACTCCCGGGGACTGCCATAGAGGTTCACGTAGCAGGGCCCAAAGGTGGGGAGGAAACCCAAGTTGTCATCCACTGGAAGATACAAGCAGGTGTCAGAGAGGTGGCCCTGGAGATCTTTCTAAAGGTTCAACCCAGCCACCTTCAGATCTGATCCCATCTCTAGCCCTGTTTCCCTCACATGCACCAGATGTGGCCCCTGTGCATGTGTAACTAGTAATACACCAGCAATGACTACATCAACTCTGCTCATCTCTTGAGGACTCAGTATGCCAAAGGAGGCTATTTCTATTACTAGTTACTAGTTCTGTTTCACAGATGAGGGAACTGAGGCTCAGAGATGTGGCCGATCACAAGCTAGCAAGGAGATAGGACCCAAATTGGTGTGACACACTCAGCTGGCTGGAACACAAGCGGTTGCTCAAGCCTTCCCCCTCAGGCCATGCGGGAGGAGGAACAGAGGTGATCCAGAGTCCAGTGACCAGAGAAGCTATGTCCCGGGGATCCCTTCCTCCTCTCACACAATTTATGGTGGCACTGGGGAGTTGGAGAACAGATAAAGGGATCAGTCCTGTCTTGTCATCCCCACCTTCTGGGAGATATTCTCTTGATAATGTCATAGCTGCCCTTCTGGGGACAAGACCTCACTGGCCAGACTCTGAAACCCTGCAAAGGCAGGGTATTCCTTTCAAAGGACATTTCCAAAACGTTCAAGGTAGAACCTCCGCTGGGCCCATCTGGGTGTCTCTGTCCACACAAGGATGAGCCAGGGAAAAGGGTTTCCAGGGAGACCTGTGCAGTAGGGCCATGCATGCAGCTGTATACTCTAAGTCACACTGCCGAGACAGTGCAGGGAGGCAGGGGCAGCTGGAGCTGGCCTGCCCATCATCTTTCCACGTATTTCCTCCTCCAGACCTCAGAGCAGACAGAGCTTGGCTTTGGGAAGCAAAGGGGGAAGCCTTGGAATGATGGGACTCAGGGAACACTACTAACTGCTTGGATCAATCATCACAATTATGATTTACCTTGTGAATTATGTGTCAAGCATTTCTCATTCCCCTGGCCACCTACAGATCCCCAAGATACCTCACAATCCCCCTCTCCCACTATGTCCCCCACGTTGGAAGCATCAGCAGAGGCAACAAGCTTAGAAATGGTCTGGGAGAGCTGGAGGAACTGCCCTTAAAGCGTCAGTGACCCAGTGGCTGAGACTTAGCAGTGGTCAACTCGGGGGCCTGGCTGCAGTTCAGTTCTCCCTCATGCAAGTCAGAAATTTCCCCTCCAGCAGAAGCCCCAAGGTCCCATCCCCTAAGTGACAGCAACGTACGGTCAGTGGCTTTCGGAGGCTTGAGTACACCTGCCGGCTCCTCTGAAGCATAAAGAAATGGAAAAGGGGTTAGGATGAGCTAGGCTTGGTGGAGAATGGTTACATGAACTGGAGCCTGGATGGAGAGCTGGCAGACAGCCACTGTGAATGAACAACAAAGGAAGGCAACACCCTGCCCACAACTCCAACCAGGCAGCCCTCACCACCTCCATGACCTGAACCTCCATTCAACATACTCAAGAAACAACACACAGAAGAAAATGTGCTTTTTCCACGTTATATACAGGTAAATTAGGAGGAATGATGCAGCGAAAGGAACATGAAAAGGGAAAAAGCCCTTGTGGGCAAGGAAACACCCTGGGCTCCAAATATCAGATTGACACTTCGGACCCAGCACTCTAAGCCAAGGCCATTCAAGGCACAACATCTCCACCTAGTGGGAAACTTTAGTATTGCAACAGACGGCGACACTATTTTCTCAACAGAAGCCACCTAGGTCTGGCTTTTAGCACCAGAGATTTCCTGGGAAGATAAGAGACAGGTGTTGTTCACTAGCACACGCACCTACACATATACGTGCACATGCATTAAGTAAGTGTAATGAAAATATCTTAACCCTTTTATTTCCCCACAGATTCATGATGTTTGCTAGGAGCTGCAGAGGGACGTCCAATGAACATGCAGCCCGGAATGGATTATCATGCTACACTGTTATTCAAAACAAATGTATTTGTTCTCTCAGAACCCCGAGGCTGTGGCTTGGACACCCTGGGTCTAATGTAGCCTGGGGTAATTCTTCATCCAATGTGGCCCAGAGAATCCAGGTTGGACACCCCTGGAAGGCTCATAAAAGGAGTGTGGCGGAAGAATAAGTTACAGATACGGGAGTCTGGAAGTAAAGCCAGGCTGGAGAAGTGAGGCCAAAGGCCCAAGAGGGCAAGGCCCTGGGCTGGCCCTTAGATCTCTACAGCCAGGTCTCGGCTACCACTGCTAACTGGCAAGAATCAGTGGGACAGAGACAGTACCCTGTGAAGATTCTCCTGTCTATGGGAATTGAGCTGGGTCCTCGGCACAGGAGAGCTCTCAGCCTGGATGGGTGACCCACACAGGCACACCCATGGGCCCCAGATTCTACTTTAAGCTCCGTCCAAATGGTGCTCGGCAGGAGGAACCCATTATCCTTAACTAATGAAGCCAGGGTCATAGATGTGACCCCTGGGTGCTTCTTGCCAGAGACTGACTTTTAATCTGGCAGCCAGTCAGAGACCGCTGTCTACCAGTCCCACCAGACAGCTACCAACACCTGCTGCTGGTGGCTAGAAGAACGGAGCAGGCCTCCTTGTTCAGTTGTGTATTCGTCTATTTAAGGAACCATAAACGAGTATCATAGTGGGCCTTGGCATGGCCCTGCTGACGTCTTAAGTCAGTGCCTCCGGACCTGAGAGCCCGTCACAAGTCTCCAATGCCATGGTTCACCCCAGGTTCTCGCCCCTGTGTCTGCAGACAGCTCATAAAGTCAAAGGCAGGGTGAGCAGAGAAGCTGCCCGACACAAAGCCTCTATTTAGTCCTGGCCGTCTTTCTGCCAAAACACAAGTGTTTCGCTGTGTTTTCCCTGAGCCTGGAGAACTGGGCCCAAGGAAGCCCCAAGTCCCAGATGAACACGCCCAGCTTTTCTCTGTGAGAGTGAAGCCCAACTCCCTCACCTGGGTGAGCTAGAAGGGAAAGAGCATGCTGCCAGCCACATGTCACAGCTCAGTAGGCGGTCCCTGGGGACACGTGTGTACCCTGGAGAAGCCAAGCCATTACCTTCAGCCAGCCCTGCCAACTCCCAAGGCTCGGCAGAGCCCCAAGCCCATGGCTTTGGCTGCCTGACACCCGCCTGGGCCAGGCAGGAGGGGAAAGGAGAGATTGCTGGGAAATTCACCGTCATCCATAGTCCAAAGACAACTTTGGTTTTCTCAGTGCTGTTCTGTAGCATGGTGTTCATACGGGTGAAGGTGTTGGAGATGCCTGCAGGTGTCACAGGTCCCACATGCCTACTACCTTTCCAAAGAACTGCCACATCTAAGGAGACTGCACACTCCGTTTTTTTAAACAAAAACAAAGCCTTCCTTAATACACTGGTGTAGAGGGTCCAAAGAATACTTCAGTGTGCCCAGGCAAACTTGTGGGCAGAAGTGCCTAAGAGGTAGTGTTAGGTCTTGTCCTTACTGGGGACAAAAACAAGAACACAAAAACAAAACTCCAGGCTGAACCAAATCATCTGGAACATCAAGGTAGGAGGAGAGAGGAGTTTGATTGTTGTTGTTGTTGTTTTGAGACACGGTCTCAACTAGTTAGCCGAGGTGGGTCTCATACTCACTGTATAACCAAAGATGATCTTGAACTTCTAATCCTTCTAACTCTACCACCCAAGCACTGGGCTACCAGGGACTTGACACAGTGCCCTGTTTATTCGGTGCTGGGAATGGAACCCAGGGCTTCCAGCATGCTGGCCAAGCACTCTACCAGCTGGGCTCCATTCCTAGCCAGATTCACTTCTATAGTACAGTTTGTGTTGTGTGTTGGGAGAAACAAGAGAACAAGGTAGTGTGCCATCCCACCATAGTAAGGAGAAATACAAAAGAGAAGAAAGGAATGTGGCAGGGACATGTTCTGAGCAGGGCTTCTGGGCTAGGGAAAGAAACTTAGCCAGGAGTGAGGCACGTGACACCCTTCGAACTAGACAGATCTTCCACCTGAGAAAGGGACCCACCTCTACAGGAAGGAACTTCAGAAGACTGGGAAGTCCCAAAGAATAACCCAGTTTGATGAATAAAGTTAACCCTGCTGTCACATTGATTTGTCTGTTTTGCTGCACATTCCAGAAGTAGTTAGCTGGGTGTAAGAACAGTCAGTGGTCCAGCCTTTCACGCCACCTCGAAGCACATTAGGTTGCTCATGACTCGAGCGCCATCTAGTGACCATGGGACCAACTTTCTCGCCTCATTAAACGAGGGTGATAGGAGGCTGGTTACAGGGCACAGTGGTAGTGTATTTGCTATAAGCATGCCCGAGGCCCTAAATTTGATTCCCAGTGCAATAAACAAGTGAGTGAGTAAATAAATAACTTATATGATAAAGAGAAGGCCAACATCATACCAAAAATAAAGGCTGGTGGGGTTGGGGGAGGGCCTAAACTCTCATCAGGTTACTGAGGACAGGCACAGCTGTATCATATCAGAAACTTCCCCAAAAAAACACTCAAAAATGTCATACTGCGCCTTGGCCATCATCAGTTCCTGTATTCAGAGACAGAGACAGTACCCAGTTTGAAAACTGAGGAAGACTCGTGACATCCAGGGTGGGCAGAACTTCCCGGGCATCACCCGCATCAGACACTGTGCCTGTCTCGGTGCATCTGTCTGTGTGTGCAAAGCAACACCACACCAAACCCTGACCAGCTCCCGGGGGGAAGGGGGAACTACACCCTGGGACAGAGTCCTCACAGATGGGAGGGGGGGCATTCCAACAGCAGAACCTTCTAGAAGTGTGTCTGAATGTGCTAGACAGCTCAAAGCACAGTGATGGAGTCAGAACGACAGGTCAGCACCAGACACTGAGGAGAAGGTGTTGAGGAGTTCACTGGATGACTCTCAACCTTGGTGTGTACTTGAGATTTTAGGAACCAGAAGTCTTTGGGGATGGGGGATGTAACTCAATTTGTAGGGTACCTGCCTAGCATGCACGAAGCCCTGTGTTCAGGATCCCACACTACATCAACCTGCCTGGTGGCATATGCCTGTAACCCCAGCGCTTTGGGAGCCTGGAGACAGGAGGATCAGAAGTTGAAGGTCATCCTAGGCACACAATGAGATCAAGGCAGTCTGGGATACATGAGACCTTGCCAATAATAATAATAATAATAACAACAACAACAACAACAACGTCAAGTGTTATAATATATATGCCTTTAATCCAGGCACTCAGGAGCCTGAGGCAGTCACATCTCTAAGAGTGTGAGGCCAGCCTGGCTTCCTGTGACCACTGTACACCAGGCACCAGAAGAGTTTCAAGTTCCAGGCCCACCAGGGCTACACAGTGTGACTCTTTCTCCAAAACTATTTTCTTTTGAAATATGTTTCAGAGGAGTTAAAAGAAGGGATGAGAGAGCACTGGGGATGAGGTACGTGAGCCACCAAAGCGGCAGAGTGGCAGAGGCAGAGAGCCCCACCCAACCCCCACAACCACCCCACCCCTGCCTGTGCAACATCCTTACTGAGCATACCTCATTAGAAAGTGAGTAGCCGTGAGAGGGCAGACCGCCAGGCCGGACTCTGCTGCCCATGAAAGCCTGCATCTTAGAGCAGGACAGAGTGCCTCCAATCACAGAGACACATCCGTAAGGGTCAGGAGAGCCTCCGTTTGCAATAGTTTGGGGTTCTCAAGTTCAGGCAAGAAGACAAGGAGATGCAGCCTTTTGGGATAACTTCTGTGGGGAGACAGACTGGGACAAAGAGGAGCAGAATCGATGGGGGGAGGGGCAGGGGGATGGATGGGTGGTCCTGAGGGTGAAATAATGACATAATAATACCTGGCTGCCTCCGACCACTGAATACCAGACATCAGAGGAGTGGAAGTGGGTGATTCCCTAAGAGGGAAGAAGCCAAGGACCCCACTTTATAGAGGAGACTGGGTGACTCTCCTGCTTACAAAAAACTGGAGCCCCAGCTGCTGCAGAACCAGTTCTCAGCACTACCCCATCCCACCTTCAGCTGTCCATGGCAGAGGCTGGAAGAGTCGTCAGGCAAATGCAAGAATGCTATCTTAAACAAAATTCAACCAAGAATTGGCACAAGCCTTTAATCCCAGCACTCGGGAGGCAGAGGCAGGCGGATCTCTGCGAGTTCGAGGCCAGCCTGGTCTACAGAGTGAGATCCAGGACAGGCACCAAAGCTACACTGAGAAACCATGTCTCAAAAAAAACAAAAACAAAAACAAAAAATTCAACTAAGAATTTACAAAAGGTGTCCTGGCTAACCATGGGCTTCCAGTACAAGGGTGGCCCCATAACAATGTCATATTGTCTCAGTTCCGTGAGCACACTCAGCAATGTTCACACAACAGGATCACTCACGGAACTGTTTCTTGGAACTTACAGATAAATGTTGCCTCATCAGCCGGAAGCCAGTCAGATTCCCACACAGGAAGCCAACCAGACTTTTCTCAGAAAACACACCCCAAACAAATTCAAAGTGTATCACATATGGAATGGGGAAAGTAAGTTTTAAAAGTAAAGTTAATAAAGATTTGGGATATAGTTTATCTGGCAAAGTGCTTGTCTGGCATGCACAAGATTCTGAGTTATTTCACTGGCATCACATAAACCAGGTGTGTACTATACACTTGTGTCCCAGAACTTCATACTTGGAAGGTGGAGGCAGGAGGATCCAGAGTTCAAGGTCATCCTTGTCAACATACCAAGTTCAAGCCCAACCTAGACCACATGAGACTCAACTCAAAAAGGAAAAAAGGTTAAATAAAACCTAGAGGTTTGCAATTATTTATACATGGCCTATAAAGTAGAAACCAAACTTTTGTTATTTAAACAAGAAAACTTTAAACATAAGCTAGTTTAAAAAAATTGACAAGGAAATAATAAAATAAGTCTAAACGGCTAAGGAGCCTGGAACTGAAATTGTCCAGTGAAGTTTTTGTTTTAAAGGCTGAGCAGCTAATTGAGGGAAAAGAAGAAAATTCAAACACAGTAAAGAAGAAAGAGATGGCCCAAGTAGAAGAAAGTGTCCAAACTCTAGAAGTCACTGTGAGAAACATTGTGAACATATTTTAAAGACTCAACATAGTGCAAGTATTTCTAGAAAAATATAAATTGTCAAAACTGACAAGAGCAAAAAATAACACCCTAAAAATAGCAATGATCATAAGAGAAACTGAAAAGTTTATAACGAGTCATCACTACACCCACTCAGAAAGGGCACCAAGCCCACATGGTTTTATGGGTGAATTACTTCAAACCCTCAAAAGACTACATTCTATGTTATATAAACTGTTCCCAGATGTTCGACTTTCAGTCTTTCCGATTAATTTTACAGAGCCAGCATAACCCAGATACTGACAGCAAGCATTAATAAGAAGGGAACAGAAGATAATAGAAAAGCAAGGGCTGAACTCAAGAGAACTTAGGACGCGAGAAAGATGGCATTTGGAGATGTCGGAAACAGATCAGTCAAAACACATCGCGGACATCACCAAAAGACGGTCTGGAGGAGGTGATGGTTAGTTCACAGTCTTACTAAGTAAGAGAGTAGCAGGTTTGGCTACATGAAAATTTAATTTCTACCTGTCAGAGAGTATTCAAATATAACTGGTAAGAATTACTTAAGAGCAAGCTCAAAGTTAGTGCCCACAGTCATAGAGAACAGTAAGAAAAAGACAAACATGCCTGCAGAAATACAACTCAGGAGTGTGTGTTTATAGCAGAATAACTATAATATGTATGTCAAAAGTTCAAAATGTACACAGTTGGCCCACTTCTTTAAACCTCAATGAAATGAGAAAAAATCACTTTTACCTTCAAATTAACAAAATTCTCTTTGTTATTGTTTTTGGGATTTTGTTGTAGTTTGGTTTGGTTGGTTTGTTCTTCTGAAGGAGGGTCTCTTATAGCCCAGGCTGCCCTCAAATTCACTTTGTAGCTGAGGATGGTTTCAAACTCCTGATGTTCCTGCCTCTCCCTCCCGAGTGCTGGGATTTCTGGCGTGCACCACCACTCTCCTCTCCAGTATTATTTTAGGCATGTTGAAAACTTCACATCGAGTGTATGGAAGTTTCTGAGGGCAAATTAGTTCGGCCTTGTTGACAGGCAACTTCAATATTGACAGAAGGTCTTAAAAGTGCTAAAATCCTTTATCAGCATTGACTTTAGACTTATGGGGGTGGGGCTTGAGAGCAGGGGGTGCAGCTCAGTAGTAAAGCACTTGTCCAGCACACTTGAGGCACTGAGTTTGATTCCCAACAGCACAAAGCTAATTTTGTTTTGTTTTATTTTTTTGTGTGTGTATTTTCCTGTAGGTATGTGTATGCACCACACGCATGCAGTTACCCTCAGAGGCCAGAAGAGGGTATCAGGTCCCCTGGAACTGGAGTTACAGGCAGTTGCAAGCTGCCATGTGGGTGCTGGGAACCAAGCCCTGGCCTTCTGCAAGAGCAGCAGATGGTCTTAATCTCTGTCATCTTTCCAGACCTGTGTTTTTGTTTGTTGTTGTTTTTGTTGTTGTTGTTGTTAATGTATGTACAGCATGGAACTCAGCTATAAAAAACATTCATTGCAAAGTTAGTTATAAGGTAGAAAAATCAGAAGATGCCTGAATACTCCATATTAACTAGTTTATTTGATTATGTACACTCAATGGAATGTATATTTATCACAGTTGTATTCTATGGGCTAGGGATGTAACTCAGTTGATAGAGTGTTCAGCTGCCATGTGCAAGGCCATAAGTTCTGTCCCTAGCACAGACACACACAGACACACAGACACACACAGACACACACACACACACACAAATGTGTTCTAGAAGAATACTTAATCACAAGAAAAGACCTCAGTCTAATATTGCCAAGAGACAAAAAGCAATGATCAAACAACTCATGTTAATGTATACAGGTATGTATCGTGTGTGTGTGTGTGTGTGTGTGTGTGTGTGTGTGTGTGTGTGTGTGTGAGAGAGAGAGAGAGAGAGAGAGAGAGAGAGAGAGAGAGAGAGATGTGTGTCTTTCCCAGAAGGTGCAGGATATCTTTTTCACCTGCAGTGATGAACTGAAGGGTATCTCTCATAGGTAAATGTTAGTCTTCCTTCAGCTGTAAATATTTGTTTACAAACTGACAGTGGGTTACATTTTAGTAGACCAGCAAAATCCATTGAAAAAAATAAGGATCACTGGGCACTCATGTGGTGCCCCCCTGCAGGACTGAGGAGACCCCTTTAGACTATCCAGCGTGCACCCCCCCACTCAGAGTGTAGCACCCCAAAAGTCTGTAAGTGAGCTATCACTGGGAAATGGATCTCCCTTAGACTGCAGGCGCTCTAATCTTAAGATAGAGGGAGGCGGGCCTGGGGAGCTGGGAGCAGGTGGGACTTACCTTCTATTTCTCCTCCTGGGGCAGAGATTTTCGACATCCCCAAGTAGGTGGTGGCCACAGTGTCATTGTGAGTGAGGCGATCCCTAGAACAAGGACAGAGAGAGGACATGAGTGTAAGAGGCAGGTGGAGCACAGCCCACTCAAGAAGGAAGTGACCTTGGTGATAGATTGCTAGGGCTCCAGTCTTCTACTGAGGCCTGGGAAACCCAGGAGGAGGGAGACTAGAAAGAAGGAAGCTTGCTCAAGACACCTCGAGGGGCAACTTGTTCATGTTGACAACCTTCTACTCCTTATTAGCTGGCTTACACAGGGCCACCAGCCCAGGTTGACAGGGAGGAGGCCAGAGGCAAGCAGGATGAGGGGCAGGAGGCTTCTGGGGAAGAGCAGTTTCCAGACTCAAAAGGTCCCGGGAGCCCAAGAAATGCCAAGATCCAATAAGCCATTTCCGAAGCCACAGCAGGGGCTAGCGCCAGTGTGCAGTGCCTTGGATGGCATCTTTAGCTGCGACAGCATGTCCCACAGGAGCTTCACAGCTGCTAAGAGACCAAGTACATTTTAACATCCTCTGAGGAATGAGGAAAGAGGTACAGAGGCATGCAAGCCTTCCCGTCAGCCGGGACTGTCACCCTGATCCCCTCAAGGTGTCATGTTCCTTGGCAGTCCAGAAGTCCCTTTCCTGCTTTCTGAGAGGAAGGCTTCTCCCATCGCAGCCAGTGCAGGGGCCTGTGGGTAGGCTCTCCAGGAAAAGAAACCTGCTAGCCCACAGCATCCTCTGCAGATGCTGCCTCTGAACCCCACACCTGCCTCCTAGATAATAATGAAGGGAGATCACTAATGCTGGCTCCCTGCCTCCGATGTCACCACTGTTTGAATCCCCAGCACACATGTAAAAAGCCAGGTGCATGGCTGAGAGGATTCCAAGGCTCACCGGCCAGCCAATCCAGGTAAAATCACAAGCTGCAGGGTTAATGAGAGGCCTGATCTCAAAAACTAGAGAAAAGTTGAGGATTTGACATCTGGCCTCCACATGCAAGTATACACATATGCACACACACACACACACACACACACACACACACACACACACACACACCCACAATAAAATCTCAGAGACAGAGCTCAGAGGCAAGCTACTTCTGGTGTGGAATCCAGAGCCCTGACCACTGGCACTGTCCTTTCCTCTGGAGGGTGACCCGGGCTTCTCCACCTAACGGCCTAACCCCAGAGCATAGATGGCTATGTCAGGAGACATTTTTGTGTGAGAAGAGAAGGCTCCAGGCTTCCAGGGGGCAGAGGTCACAGGGGTTGAACACCTTTTGATTCAAGGGACAGACCCAGAGACAAGCCAGACGTCAGCAGTGCCAGCTTTGGCAGGCCCTGGATCCCTCAGAAAGGCTCTCTAGTACCCTTCTCAACTCTCTTGGTTTTCCTGGGACTTCTTCCCCACAGTGAGCACTTTGACCATGACAGATTTGTCCCCCATCGTTTCCAAAGACACCAAAGGCGTGCTGGTTTCATTTTCCTCTTAACCCTACCCCCATGAGGTACCCTAGTCTCTGTTCCTTCCTTCCCCTTTGGATTTCCCAGAAAGGGCATTAAGGTTTGGCTTTTGAAGTGACCCTCTGACAAGGGTCGTATGAGGAAGAATGACTGGCCTGGCAGCCCAGATCTGGATCATGGTTCCTGGTATGCTGCGTCATGAGAAAACTTCCTAGAGGTGACTGGCACCAGTGCCTGACATCGAATGTCCCTCTCTTGGTTTCTTCTTGCCCTGATAGGAACCTAATCCAGTACCCCAAAGACACTAAGCAAGCTTCATGCGCTTTTAAACACTGTTCAGCGCATCCTGTAAAGAGGACTGGCTGTCTGACTTCTGACCTTGTCCAAATAGGGAGGAGAACAAGACTGGTTTGTTCTGTCTATGGAGGTGGCCTCTGCTGAGGTTTTTTTGAAAGGTGTCTTGTATTCTTGATGTCTATGTGTGTTTGCCCAAACAAGTTTATGTGCACTGCATGTCGGGGGGAAAGGGGGTGTTGAATCCTCTGGAACTGGAGCTACAGACAGTCTCAAGCTGCACATTGTAGGTGCTGGGAACTGAGCCCTGATCCTCTAGAAGAACAGTAAGCACTCTTAGCCACTGAGCCATCCCTCCAGACCTGAGGAATTTTTATTTCTTAATTTAAAAGGAATTTTTAAAGACTCGGAAGAAAGATTAAGTTATAGAGCCACATGGACTGCATCATGTTTCTAAGATTCAGGTGACAGCAGCAGTTCATCTGTGTGTTCCGGGAAGAAGGGCTTTCTGGATAGAAACTTCCAGCAGTGGCATACTTTCTGGCCTAGAGCTGGGTTTTGAGGCTTAGGGCTTGCTTTTGGAAAACAGCAAGTCTCAAAATAGACTAACAATAAAAGTGCCACTTCAACCCAGGCAGAGATGCAGCCACCAGATTCCGTAATGTGTTTGGATTGTACAGTATGCCGATAGCTTTGACACAGCTCCAAGGGAGACAGGCCAGGCAGAGCCACAACCCATGAGCCAACCGCACCCACACGCATCCACACAGATGCATGCATGCACGCACATGCACACTGGGCTGTCCCAGTCAACACAGCATAGTCCTTGCCAGCGGACATGCAGAGATGGCTCTGGGAACACAAAGTGTACCTTTCCACCAAACCGCTTCCCCTTCCCCGAAGCTCACACCAGCCGTGGCGGACCTCAGGACCTCTCCCTGCCCCCTGCCCACACTCCCTTCCCTCTAATTCTCTCAATCTGTTTTCTTTAGGCCTGGGGAACTGGCACACACTTTAATGGCTCTGCGGCCTGGGGTTTTTCTCCTGGTCTCTCATTATCCTCCTAGATGGGGGTGCCATGGGCATGCAACTGATGGAGAATGGCCGGGGAGCCACATGACCAGGACTTCTGGGGGCAGAGAAAGGACAGCTTGCTCTTTGTGGAAAGCCTAGGCTTCTGGAGTTTGTGGAGCTTGGGCCCTGATGTCCCCTCAAGTGGGAGAGAGGGTGCCTCCTTGCTGCTACTGTAAGAGACAGCATGGTCAGGAGGATTTAGGGCACCAGCTCTGGCTGGGATTCACACCAGGCCTCTGTGACTTCTGAACTGTCACCTCTGACAGACCATGTGGGTTTTCCTCCCTGGGCCTTCCTCTGTGAAGCAGGAGCAGGCCGCCTTGTCAGGGTTCAGATAAACTCACAGACATGGAAAGTGCTCTCTGGACATGGCCCTGGCCTACAAATTGGTGATAACAAGAATAAGATTCTAAGACACTCCCAAGGTACTGTCCTGACCTGTTCAACACCCACAACGATGACCCCTATTCAGACGATATAACCCCACCCCCAATGTGGGGGCTTTTCTTCCCTCCCACAGGGACAGAGCAGCTCCTTTGGCTTCCACGTCTTGTATGTGACCTTTACCGATGACCAGTCAAAGCAACTTCTCAGGAAGCCCCCAGAGGGGGGTCCTCACTGCCTCCTGGCTGTGGTCTCCTTATCTGCAGCCAGTGTGGCACCGCAGCTCCTGGTTGTCCCCTAACTGCCCACAGCCCTCACATCCTACCTCGACACATTCACCCTCTGCCACAGCAACAGCCCAGGTCCACGAAAACGACAGACCCAGGACCCCTGGAGACAACCCCCTCAAGGACCCGGAACTCACCAGTCCATGACACGAATCCTCATTTTTTCACACATAGAGGGAAACTGGAGAAGGAAAGGGGGCCAGATGAGAACAGACTTTTTAGAAGAAACCAAAGGTGCCAGCAGGACTGGGAGACCAGGAAGCCCGCTAAGGACCACTCACCATCGCGGGCAATGTGATGTTCTGGTTCCACTGAGGGTTGGCCGTCTTCTCCAGGATCTTGCTGCAGAGCTAGGACACACAGAGGATTGGGGTATGGGACTCTATGTGGAATCTGAGCTTTGTGGTGACCATCCTAACCAGACGCCATCCTCTGCCACACTAGCTGCTCTAATAGCTGGGCCTGAGACCCCAGGGCTCAGGGCCTTGCATGGCAGGTTCAGATGAAGGGAGGCTCTGCAGAGACAAGGCTCAAGAGAAGAGAAGACCCAGGATGGGGTGGCTGGTGCAAATGCCACAGCCTCATGTCCCTAAACCAACAGCTCTGGCTGGAGACACCCCATCCCCACCTCCCATTAAGGCCGGGTGCCCACGCCTACACACCAGCACCCAAGAGAGAAACAGAATTCAGTGGCGATACAAACCCCATAAACCACCAGGGAGGTACACAGTGGTAGACCACTCAGCCAACATGAACAATTCCCAGTAGGAAAAAAAGAAAGAAAGGAAGGAAGGAAGGAAGGAAGGAAGGAAGGAAGGAAGGAGGGAGGGAGGGAGGGAGGGAAGGAAGGAAGGAAGGAAAGAGGGAGGGAGGGAGGGAGGGAGGGAGGGAAGGAAGGAAGGAAGGAAGGAAGGAAGGAAGGAAGGAAGAAGCCACAGCCTGCCTCAGACAAATACTACCTGAAGAACTAGGCTTGTTACAAACAAGAAATATGTCAAGAATGGAAGTGTCCCAAGCCAGACGCTCCATGGTGGTGCCCATAAAGTCCCAGGGCAGCCGGCACCCACAAGTGGGGAAGAAAGCAGAGACTCAGTGTCAAGGACTGGGGAGATGTCTCAGTGAGTCCAACCCTTGCCACAGAAGCATGAAAAGTCCAGTTCTATGCCCAGAACCATGTAAAGGCCAGACATGTTATTACACACTTGTCCTCGCAGCTCTTGGGAGGCAGAGGCAGGAGGATCCCTAGGGCTCCCTGCCTAGGCAGCCTTACCAGTTCCAGGCTCAGTGAGAGACCTTGTCTCAAAAAATATGATGAAAGGCTGGGGTTGGTGGCAGCATACGCCTTTAATCCCAGCACTCAGGAGGTAGAGGCAGGTGGATCTCTATGAGTTCAGGGCCAGCCTAGTCTACAGAGTGAGTTCCATGACAGTCAGAGCTATATAGTAGAAAGATCCTGTCTCAAAAAAATTAAATAAGGTGAAGAGTTATTGAGGATGATACCAACATACAAACACAAGTATATGTGTACACTCACACATTAACATGACACAGCCCACACACACACATACACATACACACACACTCACACATTAACATCACACACACACACACACCACACACACACACACACACACACACACACACACACACAAATAAACAAACCAAAAAAAAAGCTTTAAAAGACTCAGTGGTTTGGGGAGGCAAGTGAGTCCACCCCTAACAAGAGTGAACAGTCTTCTCCTATAGGTCTGTCACATGCCAAGCAAGAGTTTTACTAAAGTGTGTTATCTCAACAATGAGCATCTGAATTAGATCCAGGACTTTGGGTCCCCTGGGGTGAGAGCTTCTGCCCCCATCTATCCAGTTCCAGCCCCTGTTCCCATTTCCCTCCCTCCCTGTAGACAGAGCCGAGTAAAGAGACAGAGTAGGAGAGCAGCAGGTAAAGAAGGACTTACATTTGCAGGGAGCATGTGAAGGCCAGAGAATTTCTCCTCCCACCCCAGACCTATAAATAAATGCCTCTATAGCCCGGCATCCACCGTCAGCAAGGCTGCAGGGAAAACACACTCTTAGTTTGGCTAGTGGCAGAAAATGAAAGAGGTTGACTCCCATGGGAAGGCAGCTGGGGGCTACCAAACTAACTCGTTTTTACCTGCCAGTCCTTCCTCCAGATCCTCTCTACAGAAGTACCTGTGTGATCAGAGTGACATTGTTGACCACAGCGTGGCTAGAGGTAGCAGGGGTCTGGGACAAGCCAGGTATCCACCCATAGAGGGTGGGTTGAAGAAAGTGTGGTCCACCCACAGTGGAGTACTGTGTGGCTTCAAGAAAGAGGAGCCCCTCTGCATAGAAAGGAAACAAGCACTGTTTCTACTTCATAGCACAAGGTAGAAAGGTAAGGGCAGAGCAGTGAGCACAGTGTGCAACTACTTAGACTAGAGTGGTAGACACTAGAGTCCATGGTCACATTTGCTGATACATAAGGAGACCGAAATGTGGTCAAAGAAACGCACTTGCAAGGGAAGAAAGGAGAGGATTGTTGAATGGGGGCCAAAGCAGAGGCAGTAGATAGAGACATTCAGAGAGAGAGAGAGAGAGAGAGAGAGAGAGAGAAAGAGAGAGAGAGAGATGATAGATGATAGATGGATAATAGATAGATAGATACATAGATACATAGATAGAAAGGTAGATACAGATAGATACATAGATACAAGGTAGATTGATAGATACATTCATAGATACATAGAAAGATAGATAGATAGATAGATAGATAGATAGATAGATAGATACATTCATAGATAGATAGATAGATAGATAGATAGATAGATAGATAGATAGATAGATACATTCATAGATAGGTAGATACATTCATAGATAGGTAGATAGATAGATAGATAGATAGATAGATAGATAGATAGATGATAGATGGATAGAGATAGATACATAGATAGAAGGTGGATACAGATAGATACATAGATAGAAGGTAGATTGATAGATAGATGATAGATAGATACATTCATAGATACATAGAAAGATAGATAGATAGATAGATAGATAGATAGATAGATATGATAGATGGATAATAGCTAGATAGATGATAGATAGATAATAGATAGAGATAGATACATAGATAGAAGATTGATACAGATAGATACATAGATAGATAGATAGATAGATACATATATACATACATACATACATAGATGATAGATACATTCATAGATACATAGATAGATAGATACATACATACATAGATATATAGATACATAGATGATAGATAGGATACATACATGCATACATACATACATACATACATAAATACATAGGCTGACCAACCATATATAGTAGATGCATGCAGTATCTAATCAAAAAGTAAATATAAATTTTAAATAAGATGAAAGAAATTTCTCTGATACACACAGTGAGGCCCTACCAACACACTTCTTGCTTTAGCTTCTACAAAGGAAGTCCATGACCTCTGACCTAATAATCCTGGTTCTAGAAACCTTCCTATGGAAAAGCAGAACGTAGACAAAGATTTCTGTACGTGGATCGAGTTGTTTATTAGAAAGGGAAAAGCTGAAATTGCATCCATCCATACAATAGGATAAACCTGGCTGTGTATTCATCTAATCGAGTGGCTGTGTATTAACCCGAGGAAATGCTATACCAAACTGCTCACACAGACTGGTTCTTGCTGCTCAAAGTGTCTGCAAAGTCACACTGAGCAATGAATGAATCAGGGCTATCGAGTCATGATCTAAAGGAAATGGGCGGGGTTGTTACTGCTCACCCGCAGTTTTCCTCTGAGATCTCACACAGCCTTCCTCTGCATGGCTCTGCAGCTCCTGCGGTTTAACACACCATTACTGACGCCAGGCTCACTGCCCACAGCACATCTCAGCTCCCGCCAGGCTTGCTGCCCACAGCACACCTGAATTAAG
Organism: Onychomys torridus; assembly: GCF_903995425.1. Taxonomy (NCBI): domain Eukaryota; kingdom Metazoa; phylum Chordata; class Mammalia; order Rodentia; family Cricetidae; genus Onychomys; species Onychomys torridus. The sequence goes on from NC_050445.1 coordinate 115,740,812, forward strand.
CTCACGAGGAACTGGTTTATCTGTTTCACACTTGGGGAACAGAAAGCCTGTCAGCACAACACTCTGAAGTCACTTGAAACAAGAGAACCCCAACAAGAGGCAGAAAGCACCCCTCTCTCCCCAAACCTGGCACTAAACAGATCAAGGAAAGGCCTCATGTATAACATGACAGCTGAGATGCCAAGGTTGGGTGCCAGCCCGCCCTTCAGCCAGTTTCCAGTCACAGGACTGTGAAGAGGAAAGCAAGAGCCACAGAGAGAACAGAGCAAACAAGGTTTGCCTCAGCACATGGACACTTTTTATTTGGTTTTTTGTTTGTTTCTCTGATTTTTTTCACATTACAATAAATGGGTTTCATTCTTGGATCCAGAAAAGTCTAAAGCATCTGCCTTTCCCTAAAGTACGTTCTCTTTCCTTGTTCCATATACAATGTACACACACACACACACACACACACACACACACAGACAGAGACAGAGAGAAACTCGGCCCACTGTGTAGTTGGGCACATCTTGGATAACAGTGCCACCAAGCGTCCATAAGCAAAAA
>NC_050445.1:115746360-115814747 GCF_903995425.1 Onychomys torridus
CATCCTGTAGGCCAATCTTGCTTTAAAAAGAAAATACAAGAGGTCCAGGGTGTAGTCTAAGACTTCCCGTTTCCATAAGACCACCAGACCAGGCTGGAAAGCGGGAGCAGAGCCACGGGGCAGTCATTGCTCTCAAGCCTCCTGCAGCTGCCCAAGCCCGCCTGTGTGTATTGCTTTCCACTACAATCCAACGGCTCTGCTGAGGGTGGCACTCACTGTTGAGTGCAAGCATGAGGCTCTGGGTTCAAACCTAACACCCCCACAAAAAAGAGGGTGTGTGTCAAATAAAGGCTTGTAACATCAGCCAGACAGAGAAAGGCAGGTATCACTGGCAACACTAACAGACCCTAGGGGAGGAAGCCAGGTCAAAAGGAGCAAGGGAAGGAGCAAGGGGTTAGTCCCTGGGAACAGAAGCACTGAGAAAGGAAATGGACCGTGGTCCAGGGTCCATGCTTTAAACAGCCAGGCAGGAACCTCTTATAGGCCCCCAGAAGGGGGCGCCACACTCACTCTGTGGTAAGTCCTCAGCCCGGAAGAGCTTCAGGCAGAAGTGGGCTCCACGAAGGGCCACACCAGTGGGCCTAAGCAAGTTGCCTTCAATGTCCTCCTTGTCTTCAGAAGGGTCTTTCCTGTCCAGCTACAAAGAAAACACATGGGATTCCTCACCAGCCCCTGGGCATCATGCCCTCCAGCGAAGGGTGCATCCTGAACTTGAGCACCTGCTGCCTCTTGGTCCTTCGATTGGCTTAGCTCTCCACAGAGCAGTGGGAACCAGGACACACATAACTCCCTAGCTGCATGGAGGACCATCTTCAACAATAACAATTACAACTGGTACACGGCAGGCATCCAAGTCAACCAACCTGACAGAGTTCCTTTTCCCGACCACCACAATTAAAAAGTAGCGTGGTATGCCGGGCGGTGGTGGTGCACACCTTTAATCCCAGCACTTGGGAGGCAGAGGCAGGTGGATCTCTGTGAGTTCGAGGCCAGCCTGAGCTACCAAGTGAGTTCCAGGAAAGGTGCAAAGCTACACAGAGAAACACTGTCACGGAAGAAAAAAAAAAAGTAGCATGGTAGTTACAGAGGTCTAAGCTAGATACTCCATCTTTAGGGACATGTGTTCACTTACACAAGTATTGACCTAGTGACCTCAGTATCAGCATGGTGCTAAAAGGTGAGAAGCACCCCAGTTAACAGGGAGTGAGGCTCTGTTCCAAAAAGCTCACTCCTTGCAGAAAGAACATGCCCCTATGCAAAGGAAGGCAGTAACATTGCCTAATGATGAACACAGTGCCTGACACACAGGCCATCTAGTGGCATCTTGGGGTAGGCAGGCATCAGAGGGACAGGAGAGAGTGAGGTCAGCCTGGTCCAGCAGCCTACTCCTTAGCAAACTAACTGAAAAAGCCTATTGCTTACCCAGCCTGTCCCCCCATGTTGAACCCCACTTCAGCATCTGCAGCAAAACATTTGGTCAGGAGCAAGTGCCCATGAGGGAGACACTCCTCATGTGAGTCTTCTCAAGTCAGAAGAAAACCTTCATCTCCTCTAATTCCATGTGTCTACAGGGGGGGGGGGGGGGCTGGAAGGGAAGTGGAAGAGAGTCTCCTGGAAGAGGAGGGCTGGGTGTGTGATTCCAGGGAGGGAGAAAGAAGCTGGAGCACAGAAGACAGGAGAGACGGAGGGCGATGAGGAAGGAATGACTTAACAGGACGGAAGAGAGGCACATGCCCATTGACAACGGAGGAAGAGAGTGGGATGGCCCGTGGCTGCTCTTCTTAATGTGGGGAGTGCTTCTCTGTTGTCTCCGATTCCATGAGTACTTCCAGACTAGCCCCTGTACTCCAGCTCCGGCAACCTTCAAGCGGCTGAGCTGCCATCCTCTCTCACCTCCCGTCACCCTTCTTCCCTCCCTTCCTCAGTCTCAAGACACTGTGACCACCTCACCTCCACCTCTCACCTCTCCTGACCTGCCCACCTCCAAACTCCTGCATAGCCCACATACCTCCTCTTGGGTCATAGCTACTGAGCGTTTGGACAAATCAGCCTAACCACACAGCCCTCACCCTAACGTGGTGTTCTACTGTACTCCAAGATTCTGTCATTTGCAAGGAAGGCCCAGCTAGTGAGGGAGCCTGAGGCAGAGGCTCACAAGTGCAAATTAAGGCCAGCCTGAGCAACCTAGTGAGACCACATCTCAAAATAAAAGGTAAAAAGAGGGTTGGGGATGTAGCTCAGTGGTAGAGGGCTAGTCAATATGTGCAAGGCCTTGGGTTCAATATCTGAAACACCAAAAGACAAAAACCTTTTTGTTTAAGTCTAATTTGCTCATTTGTCCTCCATAAGGATTCGGGCCTCTTCTCAAGATGCTGCCATCTGCCAACTCCAACGCCCCTCCCTTCAGCCTTACTAACAGGTCAAGATGATCACATCTCCCCAGGCAGAAAGTCAGGCCATGACTTTTAACAAGTTGTTAAAAGAACAATTTGTCTTTTGCCAAAGGAAACTAGACATGCGTGCCCTTTGAGAAGGAGTGTGACACTAATAATAACAGCTCTCTCCGAGCAGCAGAATTCCAAGTGGTTTGCTTGTTACTTGCATTTTCTGCATGCATTATTACCATGTACCCTTTTCAGACAAGAAAACACCAAGTCAGGGGTTTTATAGGGTGCTGCACTAGGTGCTGTGAAGAGGGTACTCACAGGAGCTTCATCTCCAGGTCCCAGCACACACAGGCTGGCTTTGAGGTAGCCTCTGGCCCCTGCAGAGAAGTCATCAGGGTCGGAGAGCAGCAACCACTTGCGGAGATAAGCGTGTCCTGCAGCAGACAGAGGAAGGTTGGGTCTGCAGCCAGACAGGAGTTTTGGGTGGTGTGTTTAGGACAAGACAGAAGACCCGGCCAGAAGAGGGGCCAGGCTTCACATCCCATAGATGTGTGAGGCCAAGAGCTCTCCACAGGATGCCCTGGTTCCTCAGCAGAGCCAGATTTCCTGGAGTCTGGAAGACCAGCAATCGTAACACCATTGGTGACTACCAATATTGGACAACAACTGTCTCAGAGATTTTTTTTTTTAATCTAGTATCAAAAAGTACTTTGGACATCTGTGTGTCAGAGAGAAGAAGCATTGCCAGAAACTTCTACAAGAGGTGCTAAAAGCTAAACGCAGGCCTATTTTCCACCTCCTTGGTGAATAACCAAATGAGCAAGGGAAAGCATGGCGTGACTCTGAAGGGAGCCCAGGCTCCCGCTACCCTGGCCATAACCTTCTGGGACAATCTCCCTGAAGAAGCTGACTGAGAATGTTCCTGAGGGCTTGCTTTGCATGGAAGAGAAATCCCTTCCTTCCCCTCCAAGTGCAGACCCCACCTCCAAGCTCTAAAGCACCAGGAAGTAAAAAGGAGTCCCCCAAATGAGTGCCTCCAAGCAGCTCCAGGACCAGAATGTCAGCATTTGGCCAGGGGATAGGAACTCACGGGGTTCTCTGTACACGGTGCCCACATCCATCTGAAATAGAGAGGAGATGTAATCAAACAACTGATATTTTTGGCTTCCTGTGTCCTCTTATCTACTTTGCAGAGGGTCATTTTCTCTGGGTGCATGCTGTATGTGTGTGCTTCCTCACTCCCAATAAATGCCTTTCTTCAACTGCTAAAAAAAAAAAAAAAAAAAAAAAAGGCAAACCAGGAACGCACACATATACGAGCAAAGCACAAAGTACAGACGATATGCAGGCAAAACACCCAAATACATAAAATAAAATTTTTACCAGACTAAGATTTATATATCCAAGGAGCTGAAATGGATAGCCACATAATGCCATTTAATGTATTTTTTAAGATTTATTTACTTTCATTATATGTGTATGAGTGTTTTTGCTTGCATGTATGCCTGTGCACCACATATGTATCTTGTGCCTGTGGAGTTTAGAGAAGTCAGATCCCCTGGAACTGACATTATGGATGGCTGTGAGCTGCCATGTGAATGCTGGGAACTAAACCCAGGTCCTCTGCCAAGAGCAGCAAGAGCTCTTAACCACTGAGCCATCTCTCCAGCCCCAATTTTTCAGTTCATAAGGTCTGTTAAATCCACCCTGGAGTCGCCAGGACTCAGTACTTAGAGGTGAACTGTGTCTATTGTTTATCTCCTGGCCACCAGGAAAAGTGAGCAGGCCAAGATAGGCTCCTTCTCCTAGGTGCACATGAGAACTCCATACCCACAGGGAAGATGGGGTCAGGGAGCAGAGCACTACATCATGTGATAGGGTAGTTGGAGTGATAATGAACCCATAGGCACATATATTTGAATACTTGGTCCGCAATTGGTGGAACTGCTTGGAAAGGATTAGGAGGTATGGCTTTGTTGAAGGAGGTGTGCCACTGAAGGTGGGATTTGAGGTTTGAAAAACCCAGGCCATTCCCAGTTAGCTCTCTCTGCCTCACGCTTGTGGATCAGATGTAAGTTCTCAACTGTTCCAGAACCATGCCTGCCTGACTGCTACCATGCTCCTCAACATGATGGTCATGAAACAACTGTCTAGAACTGTGAGCCCCAAATTAAATGCTTTCTTTTGTAGATTGAATTGATCATAGTGTCTTATCAAAACAATTAAAAAGTAACCAAGACACACAAGATAGCCAAAAATGGGTAATGGGTGCTTCCCTTCCAGGGTACAGGGACAGAAGGGAAGCTAAAAGGGGGGTTTAATTCCCTCTGGTGGAGACAAGGATAGAGTTCACCCCCCCTCTTTCTGTAACATGCTGACTTTAGGAAAATGGAAGTGTAAGTACTTTCTCCAGCTCTTTGTGGTGTAACTTTTCAGAAAGAAAGTTAGCTTGAAGCTATGGGGAACCATTCAAGAACCCAGGCTCCACTTTCAAAAAGTAAATATGAAGGAAAGTCAGAGATATTTGGGAACCTGACCTCTGAGGGTACCAAGCTCCAGGATATCAAACCATCTGTTATAGAGGACAAAGTTTTGTTTTTTCCTCTGAATAAAAAATAATATAATAATAACTCGCCGGGCGGTGGTAGTACATGCCTTTAATCCCAGCACTCCAGAGGCAGAGGCAGGCAGATCTCTGTAAGTTCGAGGCCAGCCTGGTCTCCAAAGCAAGTTCCAGGAAAGACGCAAAGCTACACAGAGAAACCCTGTCTCAAAAAACAAAACAAAACAAAACAAAAACTCACATAGATGGTCACCCTAATTACCTCAGGAACTTAAGAAGGACTCTGTGCTGGGGTGGGGGTGCTGTGCTGGGTGGGAGTGTGGAGTATTATTTTACACTGTGTGAATATGTGTCACTGTGATTGGGTTAATAAAGAAGTTGACTGGCCAATAGCTGGACAGGTAGAGGTTAGGCAGGACCTACAGAAGAAAAAAGAGCCTGAAGAAGAGGAGGAGGGTCTCTCAGAATCAGGAGGAGACACAGAGAGAAGGAGATAAAATTGTCATACTGAGAAAAGGTATCAAGCCACATGGTGGAGCATAGATAAGAAATATGGATTAATTTAAAATGTAAGAGTTAGCTAGTAACAAGCCTAAGATATAGGCTGAGCATTTATAATTAATATTAAGCCTCTTTGTGGTTATTTGGGAGCAGCTGTTGAGACACAGAGAAACTCCACCTATAAATGGCACCCAACATGGGGCACCTACATCCACATAAGAAAGACCTGAGAAAGTTTTTAAAAGGTTCTAAACACATAAAAACAAAGCCAAACGTGGCTTCCTAGTCTCATATCTCTCATGCTGGCCACAATACAGAGACATGTCTCCTGGCAGCTGCCAGCAGGCCATGAGCTAAGCCCCATGGTTGATTCCCACAGTCTTTTCACATGGGCCAAGGTACAGAGAGGTGTCTCCCAGCTGCTGCCTGCAGGCTTGAGCTGCCAGCAAGAACTCCACCAGCATGCTCTGTGACAGATTTGGGGTTTTGCTCATGCAGACAGAAAAGGTTACAAAATGTTCAATAAAGACAGATCCAGACCTCCCCCCCCCAAAAAAAAATAAACAGATTACAGTGTGTTTTAAAATGTACAAAAGAAAATGGTACAGACAGTCATAAAAAATACAGTTTTAAAACAATAAGTAAAGTCTTTAAAAAGGAAGTAAAGTAATATAAAAGAAAAAAAAAGCCACATAAAGCTGGGAAATACACAGAGAGTCTGGATTCTGTATGTTATTGTGTTGTCTTTAGATTTTTCTGATTGCTAATGAAGGAATGACAGCTGCTAAGACACACTGGATTATGAAAGCTGCTGAATTAAAACAACCTATATATTTTTAAAAAGTCTTGACTTTAAAAAATAAGTCAAAATATATGTTACTTTGGGAAAAAGGTTTTGCTTTTTTCCCCCACAGGAAATGAGAGGCTGTGGATTCATTCCAGGTTAATATGGATCAGGTTTGATCAAGGAAGATCCTCTGAAAATTATGTCTACAAACATAAAGAAATGAACCTAGGAAAACTACAAAACATGTAACATATATTTGACCTGCTCTAACACAAAACAAAACAAAAATCATCTTTGGCTAACTTGTGTACAACACAGTCTATACTTGTATTATGCAGATATGTAAAAGTTGATGTATTTTCAGAGCAAGGGGACCAGACACCAATGAAAACAAATGGCCCAGGTGATCCAGCATCTCAAAATGCCTCTGTTGCAGTTTTCTCAGAGTTCCGCATCCAGAACAGCTTCAAGGCTGCTGGCTGAGATGGTCCAGCCTCACAAACTACTCCAGCCAAGACTTAACCATTATCCTAAATTTTCTCATGGTCTCTTAAAGATGCCAGTGCCCCTAGACAATAGAAAGCTGTCTAGAGAAAACAACACCCACATTCCCAAAAGATGGGTTATGGATGTTTGCTATCATTTAAAGGGGGGTGGTTACTATTGGTTACAGTAAAAAAAAAAAAAAAAAAAAAAGTTAAACCAAAGAAAGTTCTCTTTCTAAAGGAATAAAGGGGATATGATATAGAAATGATGAGATAAAAGGGCAGATTATTGAATCTACTTTAATCCAAAAAAACAACAATTAATCTCAAAGTATTTTACATTGGTGCAGATTTTGGTTTATTGATACAAATTTAAAGTTAATTTTGTTATACTGTATGTCTCTATTTCTGTTTAAGGCAGCTCATTTAATTATACAATGTGAAGTTTTAGTCCTATTTAGGATAATAAAGAAATAAAGGTTAATAGTCACCCATAACTATCAACCTTATAGTCATGTTAGTCATATTTTCAAGGTCATACAGAGATATATCTTAGATAGGTGATCTTCAAGCACTTCAAAGACCTACAGAATACAGCATTTAAAATGTTTTAATAACATAGGCTTTTCTTGACATGAGACATGTCTGCCTCTGGCAGCACCAATCTACTTCCAAAAAGGAATGATTAGCATCAAAGAACCTTCATGTGCAGTTTGCTTTCTTTATGGCACAAGCTAGCCATGTGGGCAAAGAACCTGCCCTTGCCTCAATTGCTGACAGCATACTGTCCATACTGGACCAGCAGGATGCAAAAAACATGACTGCCAAATTTTGCCAACACAAAGTAGGACAGTCTTCAAAATTCCCCGTTTCTCAAAAAAATGTCTGTCAGATATACGAGGCCTGTAGGCCAAAGTTGGATGCCCCAACATTACAAAAGAACTCTGGGTTACTGTCCAGACAGCCAGCTGTTTCTGTCATCTCTTAATTTTGGAAGTCTCTTGCTCTGCACTTCCTGTTTCCTCAAGTAATATTATATCCTTCTCAAGTCTTTGGTGGGGTTGAAGACTAAATAATCACAGTTCTCCCTAATCATGGTAAAAAGTAAATTAGGTACAAAACTCTGGACTCTTCAGGAGAAGACAGCTAATGGAGTATTTTCTCTATTTTGTCAAATGTAAATGGACTGGATATTGTAACTGTAATTCTTACTTGATAACTGTTTTTGTTGTATATAATTTTACTAATGTTAAAGTTAAAACCTTCCTTTTTAATTAGGAAAAGGGGAAATATGGAATATTCCTTTACACTATGTGATTATGTGTCACTGTGATTGGTTTAATAAAGAAGCTGACTGGCCAAGAGCTGGACAGGTAGAGGTTAGGTGGGACTTGCAGAAAAAAAGACAACCTGAAGAAGAAGAGGTTCTTTCAGAATAGGGAGGAGACACAGAGAGAAGGAGATAAACTTGTCATACTGAGAAAAGGTATCGAGTTACATGGCAGAGCATAAGTAAGAAATATGGGTTAATTTAAAATGTAAGAGTTAGCTGGTAACAAGCCTGAGCTACTGATTGAGCATTTATAATTAATATTAAGCCTTTTTGTGGTTATTTGGGAACAGCTGCCAGAGCACATAAAAACTCTGCCTACAGTGTGGGTGTTGTTCTGGGGAAGGGGTGCTATGCTGGGGTGGGGGTGCTGTGCTGGGGTGGGGTGCTGTGCTGGGCTGGGGTGCTGTGCTGGGGTGCTGTGCTGGGGTGGGGTGCTCTCTAGCCCCTTTCCTGACTAGGAGAATGTAATTGAAGGTACACTGCACCCATTTGACTTCTCTCTGTCTTCCCAGTCCCAGAGATTGCCTGTGAACACATCCCTTCCGGGCAAACGCCCATTCAATAATAAAAAGGAGGCCGTGGTGGCTGTTTCTCTGTACTTCCAGCAGGCAGGAGGTTGTGCCAGCAGGATCACCACAAATTTGAGGCCCGCCTGAACGAGAAGGTGAGAACTCTGCCTAAAATAAATTGTTTTATTTCTCTACCTTTGGTGAAAGTTTTTCTGAGTTGGGAGATTTTATGGAATTTTTAGGAAGATGGGTTGAAACTAGATTCTCCTAGCACAGCCTGCCCCCAAAGAGGAAGTGAGAACTGAATGCTTCCAAGGAACAATTACCCGGAACTCGCCAAGGAGGGCATCTGTCCTAAGGGAGCGTGAATCCACCACCTGCAAAGAAAGAACATCTTCCTGTGAGAGTGTGGCTCTGGCCAGGTCCCTCCCAGAAAACAGCCGCCAGAAGCTGGAACTGTCTCCATTCCAGAGATGGAGCTAAGCAATGTCTCACCTCACAGAACCCTGTGAGTAGATACTAACGTGATCCCCACCACACAAATCAAGGGTCAAAGGCACGAGGGGATCCAGGGCATGTGAAGAATCACAGGAGCACACAGCAGAGGTGGACCCACGGGTCTAGTGAACAACACTTACCAGCAACATGGGGGAATCTGAGGCTACAGAACAGACAGAGGAAGCCAGCCAAAAGCCAGGCACTCCAGGCCTCTGACAGGAGGCATTTGGGCATTTTTCTGTCACTGACAGAGCTTCTGGGAGTCCTTCAATCGCCCAAGAATCAAGCTTCAACCCACCTCTCTCTCACACACACACACACACACATACACAGGCTTACAGGCACAAGGGCAAACATGTCTGTGGATATCACATCTCACGCTTGCAGTACCCACAGCCCATGAAGAACATTTTGATAGCTGAGACCTACCGTGATGAAGATGGGCTCATCAAACAGCTCCGAGGGAGAGTCAAATACGTTGAAAAAAAGAGTCTGTTGGTCCAGAATGGAAGGGGGAAAATCAGTGTCTCTGACCCTCAGACTAGGCAGAGGGGCTATGGCTACCCACCAATGTTCAAGCCTGAGAGGAGACTTGGGGAGCTCAGCTGACCAGTGCCAAGGGCTCTGATAAGCCTGACTGTCCCATCTCTACCTCACAGAGGTTAGCATTTCAAAGACAAGGATGCTTGGATTGTAGGAGCAGGGCTCTCCAAGTCCTCTGACAATCTACACTGGTCTTGGCTCACACATTCAAAGCTGGCACCACAAGAGAACCCTCTTGGACACGTGCCCTGGCATCTGCTCTCTTGAGAATGGCCTGTCCATCCTCAAGTGCTACCATTATTCTGCCTCATGCCTGGGGTCACTCACCTCATTGAAGAAGGGGCTGTTTCCCTTCTGGATGCGACTCCGCTTGGTCTGCCCAGCGGCTGTGACCTTGACCACAGGCTTGATGTTCACCCCAGGCAGCTGACGCCCCTCTATCACTTGGACTCTGATCTGAAAGCCAAGAGAAGGGAGACCACCTGCTGGCCCCAAGAGTCAGAAACCTCAAGACCATCTCACTGATGACTTCTGGGAGCACCACCAATAGCTGCCTGAATGACCACTACAAAAACAAGCACATTTCCACCAAGCTCCCCCATGCATCTAGAAAATCCAGGAGCTCCCTGTAAGAGCTGCGGGACAGCTCCAAGTACCACACCTGCATGAAATCTCCTGGGACCAGGACAAACCCAGCCCTGCTTTCCTTTAGAACAGACCCCATCTGAGACCCCATTAATACCCAATCTGTTACTGTTATTGTTTTTCTAAATAGGTGACTCTGTAGCTAGACTGGTCTGGTACTCAGTATGTAGCACAGGCTAGCCTCAAACTTGGGGTCATTTTTCTTCCTCCACCACTGCACACAACTCCTCAGACTCAGCAGCTGATTCAGCAGCTCTGAATGGGGACAGAGGTCTACTTTTCTGAGAACCTTGGGTGGACATGATGGCCATACAGGCAGACCTAGTTCTGGAGGATCAAGAGGTCAATGTCATCCTCAGCCATAAGGTGAGTTAGAGCCCAGCCTGAATTACATGAGACCCAGTCTCCAAAACCCAAAACAGGACCAGGGAGGTGCTAGAAGAGAATGAGCAGAGAGCTGTCTGCCAACCTACACTCACACACACACACACACACACACACACACACACACACACTCACACACACACACACTCACTCACACACACACACTCACACACACACTCACACACACACACACACATCACACACACACACTCACACACACACACTCACACACACACACACACACACACACACGCTGTGGCACACACATGTGCAGACACATGTGCACACACAGAGAGATATAGCGCATATGAATATAAATATAATTTAAAATTATTAAACAGTAGGCCAGAGAGATGACTCCGTGGGTAAAGGCACTTGCTGCCAAGTCCGTTTGTCTGAGTTCATACCCCAGGATCCACACGGTAGAAAGAGAGAACCAACTCCCACAGGTTGACCTCCACATTTCTCACAGTGACACTTGTATGCTCCATCCTAACACACACAATAAGTAAATAAATGTCACCCATTTTTGGAGAAGCTCAGAGGACCCTGATGTTGCTGCTGCTGCTGCTGTTGAGCCACTGGGGTGTGCACTTGCTGATGAGCAGGGAGCTAGGCCTAGGACAAAGGCCAGTTATCCAAACAAAGGAGATGCAGAGCCAGGCTAACTCCATTCACTCCTTGTTTGTTTGTGTATCATGTGAAGGGGCGCCAAAATAGCTTGACCACACAGCAGCCATGACAGGCTTAGGGGCCTTGACACAGCTTCTGTGACAGGCTTACTGGCAGGCAACACCCAGACCTAGGAAAAGCCTTAAGCTGATACCACCCAGGGATCCACCCAGGGGTGAAGAAGTACCTGACATCCCAAACATTCCAACCATTAGATAAGGTGGCCAGGTGTCCTAGAGTCTAGCATACACCTATTTTTGTTTTACAGATACCTCTAGATGATAGTCAGCCAATCAGGGTCCTGAACCCTGGAAATCCCCTCACCCCAACCTCTGCTATGATAATAAATAAATAAATAAATAAATAAACAAACAAATAAATAAATAAATAAATAAATAAATAACTCTGCCCCACCTAAGCTCAGGGCTCTCTGCTTTCACTGATGTGTCAGACAGACAGAGGGACCAAGCTCTGGAGCTTGAAATAAAGGCTCTTTGCTTTTACATGCGGGATTCGGTCTCCATGGTGGTCTTTTGGAGGTCCCTGTGATCTGGGCATAACACATCACACTTCTTGGGACTGGGCAAAGACATGCTTTGAGACCCCAAAACACAAAGCCCCAATTCAGCTGCCAGCATCCAGGGCAGCCTTGCTTCTTCATGGGAGGCTTCTGGAGCTCCAGCACATGGTACCAAGGCTAGACAACCCAGCCAGGCACAGGACACTGTAACTGCTGATGGACTGAAGGAGGAGACAGATCACAGAGACCCCCTCTATCACCTGGAAGTCCTGTGGCTTGTCCGACAGCAGCTTTCTGGGTGGGGCTGAGCTTCTTTTTCTTTTTCCCGCTGCGTGGTGGGGAGGAGGGTGGGAAGGTAGCTTCTTGGGTGTTGTTGGCCCCCCTGGGCCCGCAGCACCACCCTGATCCAGGAATGGCTCAGCTTCATCTCCAGTCAGCCCCTGGTCCTCAGTGTCTTCCTCCCCTCCTGTGTCTGTGGGGGCATGTCCCTCATGAGCACAGTGTCCCTTTGGTCCTGCCCTGAGGTCTCAGCCCAACAGAGGAAGGACCAAAGAGCATGCACACTGTGATACCACTCCCTAAGTCTGCCCACCCGTCACCAGGATGGATGAGGACAAAGAGGAACAGCTGCCACGCTGGCCCTTGAAAACAGTCCATAGTCAGTTAGTGAGCAGGAAGAAGACAGGATGGCCCTGACCCACCCAGCCCATCCCCGAAGACAGCCCCTTCTGGCCTCGCCACATGAGACGGTTACAGGTGGTAGGGTCTGGCCGTGTCTCACCCGTGGGGACTGGCCACTTCTTCCCAGAGTATCTTGTGTCCATGGTGCTGTCACTGAGCAGGGACCAAGTTTCAGCCCGGCTCTGTCCCCCACCTGGCATGCAGCAGGGCGGAGCCCAAATGGGGAGGGGCAGGAGGAGCTGGGATGAGAGAAGTCCACTTTCTGCAGCCCTACCCTCACCTCTGATATCCTCATCTACCCTGCCTGAGTACCTTGCGATTCTGGCTGGCCCTTCTCATTGCCAACCAGGCAGAGCTGGGCACCTCTGCCCTCCCTTCCCCCCACCCCCAAACAGCCCTTTTCCTCCATGAGCCTAGCCCAGCTAGCTCTCTCCAGCTCAGGATTGCCAGACCAGTGATCTCCAGGCCGGGACAGTGCTGAGCCAACAAGACTTCCCTCTGCCTCTCTCTCCACAGAAAACCATGCCGGACAGGCTAACAAGCCAGGCTTCAGGTTACCCAGGGAGGGCCAGGGCTCCTCAAGTCTTTAGGATAACTTGCTTCTGCCCTCCTTCACCAGAAGATAAACTCCAGAACCTTTCCCTAAGCAAACGTTCACTGTCTTGTCTCAGCTGCTTCCAACCCGGGCTGCCCACAGGTCCTCAGGCTAGCTTTCCGGGCACCACCGGCAAGTTAGGCTCCTCAGCCTGCATCTGCACTTGACAAGCCTAGCAGAAGTCTGAGGCAGGCACAGGACCTAGTCTGCCCACTTCACATACAAGCAACTGTTTGCCCAGAATAACCAGCCCAAAGCCACACAGCTACTCAGTGTCAAAGGCAAGATGGAAACTCATGTCCCTTAACTTTGGCTCAAGGCTCTTTCTTTCATGGGGCTGGGAATGGGGTGAGTAGCTCTTTTGTTACTTTCTGTCACTGCTGGGTGCCAGGCAGAGAGCATTAGGCCTCAGGTCCCACTCACGTCCAGAGCTATGCAGTGGAGAGCACAGGCTGGACCCCACCCTTCCCAGGCATCTAGGATTTGGGGAAGCCTGGTTAGGGCGCTGTCTCCTGCCTCTTCTTTTCCATGCATCCACCCACAACTTTTGTCTCCACACTAGCCATCTCCTAACCCCAGGACTGAAGAGACCTGTTGGCCATCTTTCTGGGGATCCTGCCCTATCTGAGGGCAGGGTGTGGGTGGGCTCCTCACCGGGGACCAGGTCCATGTCAGGCAGCGTTGGAGAGGGTGCCAGAGAAGCGGGTGGTGGGAACAAGGGCACAGCTCCTGGGGGTGGCGTGTAGGACACCTGCAGGACCAGAGAGGCCTAGAAGAGATGGGTTAGCACCAGGTGAGTATGCGGGGGAACCAACACCTGCCCTCCAGCCTCCTCTCTGGCTCTCCCACCCCTCTCCATGATGTTCGGCTCTAGCAGGGTCGGGGCCACAGGAGCCTGTAGTAAAAGCCGCCCAGGAACCTGCAAGCACAGCCAGACAGTTTCGGGTATATCACCTTGGGTCAGGTTCCCCCATTCAGGAGCTGTGTGACATTGGACAGGTTGTGTAACCTCACGGAGTCTCGGCTTCCTCATTTATAACAAAGGGGGTTGTCAGGGCAACAAGTCTCACAAGGTGGAAATTGGATGAGGGATCTCACCTTTCCTACAGGACTTGTCTAGTTCTGGGGAAGATGTCCCTCAATTTTCTGCTCACGGTCAAGCCCACCCCACATGGACAGTTCAACTGGGCTCTCGTCTGCCCCGGCTGCAGCTCACCCTCAGGCACTGCTCACCTTCTGTCATCCTTCCTGGAAGCCCTGCCCCTGTCACACCATCACACAAGACGAGAGACAATGGTCGCACCTTTCATGTGGGCAGGGACAGCTGTCTGGGGTCACACTTTACTTCCTCCCTGACAACTTCACTTTCCATAGGGAGATGAGACTCTGAGCCCAAGGAGAAGCCAGAGGAGGTCATTGACCTCCAGCCTGGCAGCTCGAGGCCTTCAGACCTGGCGGAGTCTCCCCTAGGGCCAGAAGAAGCCTGTCTGGAAAAAGCCCAAGTAAAAGCAGGGTGTGGTGGTAGCCACCTGCAATACCAGAACTTGGGAGAAGGATCTGGAAAACCAGGAATTCAAGGTCATCCTCAGCTACACCAGCAGTTCAAGCCCAGCCTATGTATAGAAGAACTTATCTCTCTTATGTCTCACCTTCCTACCACTGCCAGATCCAAATCATAAGTGCTCCATTTAAGACAGCACAAAACCTCTTGTGCTGGCATCATCTAGGAGGCAAGCCCTAAGTACACCCAGGAAGGGTTATTTCCACTCTGGGCGGCCTCAGGGGGACTATGTTGAGTAGGTTCATTCAGGTGGAAAACACACTAAAAGCTGATCACATCATCCCCTAGGGTTAGGGCCAAGAAAAACCAAAACTGGCCAAGCAGCTAGTCATCACCTCTGCTTCCTAGCTGAGGGTTTGTGTGACCAGCAGCCTCAGCTAGCCTTCATGGCCGTGAAGGACTGCACCTTTAACCGTGCGCTAAAATAAAGCCCCTCCCCTTCAATTGCCCTTGTCAAAGTGTTTCTCACAGCAGCAGGGAAAGAAACTAAGACAGGGACAGAATTGTCAGCGTCCCCCCCACCCCCCCGTTCCTCCCACATGGATGTAATTCCCTCTGTCTTTCTAAGCTGTTTTGCCTGTATGTATGTCTGTACACCGTGTGTGTTCAGTGCCCACGGAGGCCAGAAGGAGGCACTGTACCCTGGGACTAGAGTTACAGATAGTGATAAGCTGCCATGTGGATGCTGGGAATCAAACCCAGGTCCCCTGGAAGAACAGACAATGCTCTTAACCACTGAGCCATCCATCTCTCCAGCCTCTTCACCTCCATCTTTTAAACATGGTGTTAGCAAGCATTTTCCAAGGTTCTAGCAAATCCTTTACAAATGTTGACTAACATAATCTTCATCTGAGTGACTCCAGCAGGGAATACTGGCCATAATAACAAGAAATGTCAGAAGTGAGGACAGCATCCAGACTCCTAGGGCAAAGCCTGCCCTGAGGTTGAGAAGCTTCCAGCTCCCACTGTATCCAGTTCTCAGGTTTTCATCCTACAGACTGGGGGCCAGGAGGGAAAGACAGTCTAACAAAAGCAGGACAGGCAACAAATTGGAACTCACACCCTGAGGAAAGAGCCCAGAGGCAACTGGCACCTTTGAATCCCAAGGTTTGGATGTTACTGGCCCTGCGTGTTTGGAAGTTACCGCCAGGTGTCGCCACTTGAGCATTGAGTATCAACATTGTCAGCCTCCTCCCTCCTAAGGCTGAAGAACCACTTCAGTGAGCCTGGGAGCCTGGATTTTTCACAGTTGGTTATCTTTCATCTACTTCAACAAAAGCTAAGCTGGGCTCTTAGGAGAAATACCTAACTATACAAGATAAGCCTAGACAATCTTTTTGTTTCAAAAAGGGAAGAAAATTCTCAATAGATTACAGAAACATCAAAAGAACAAGAAGAATCTGCAGATGTCTCAGAGACTAAAGGGCTGCTCTTCCAGAGAACTCAGGTTCAGGTCCCAATAACATGCATGAAGCCCCGGGTTCAATCCCCAGCATCACATAAACAAGATATGGTAGCACATGGCTGATCTAACCATGCTGGTGGGGTACAAACAGGGAAATTACTAAAGCCCATTAATCAGCCAGCCCAGCCACACCCATGATCTCCAGGAACACTGAGAGACCCTGCCTCAAAATATCAGGTGGAGGGTGAGGGAGGAAGACAATTCAACATCCACTTCTGGCCTCCACTGATACACACAGACCCACACATGAACAAGTACACACAACACACACAACTGATGAGCCTCCAGGTCTGTGAGCTAGAAAGTCTATATCAACACTGCTTTCAACCCTTTGAAAGCTATGCTACGATTACATGGGAGAGTGATGGGCTAGGAGCTGGTGACGCAGTCCCAAGTGGCAGAGGACACAGAGTGCTTTGGACTGCTCTGCCTGGAAGAGGCACCTGCTTGGCCAGCCCAGGCCAGCTCCACCTCTGACAGCAGGGAGTGACAGCCCAGCCTGACATATTCAACTCGTCCAGTCTTCCATTAATTTAAGCATTCATTTAAAAAAAAAAAAACAGATACTGTACACCTGCTGGGGGCTAATGGTGCTAGAGACAATGGAGATGCTCCCAGGAGCAAAGGTTTCCACCAAACAGCCCATGTCCCAGCAAAAACCCCAGCCCAGAGGTTCTTTCCTCATGCCTATGCTGTGCCAGGACTTCAGTAGTAGCATAAAGAGAAGTCTGTTCCTGAATCTTCTCCAAGAGGTGCGGACTTCATCTCAAGAAGCAAGGAGGGCTCATAACTTCTCCCTACCTCTCCTTAACTCTCCATGCCACAACCTCTCCCTGCCACTCCTCACCTCTTCCCACCTCTGTGCAGACTTAGCTGGTGGCTCAGTGAGCAGGGCCCAGCCCCCCTCCCATCCACTACCTCTTGGCTCTCATGTACTTAGAGTTTATTGCTGGTAACTGATTGTCAAGCTCAAGCTCCACAGGTAGCCTGGGGTCTCGGGCCAAGGGAGAGGAGGCAACAGGTTCCCAGCTAGTGAGCAAGAAATACAGACAGAATATGGAGCCAGAGCGAGGGCAGATGATTGGCAGCCTTCCTCAGCCCAATGCACAGAAACCAGTCTGAAAGCTTCCCTCCCAGGGCAGAATGAGTTTGGAAGGAGCAAGTGCAGAAACCATCAGTGCCACAGACATTGGCAGTTGGAGGGGAAAAATGTAGACATCTCGGCATGGAAGTAAGACCCTTTGGTCAAAGGCTTGTGGGGAGGAGCCAGCTCTGACTTGAGGGGTCACAGGAAAGCACCAGACAGATCCCTGACTACAAGGGCTGCTCTTCACAGAAAACTTGATATCTCAGCTCCTCTGGTGTTCCTCTGGTGCTCCTCTGGGGTTCTGGAGTCATCTCAGAGCTCCAGAAGAGCCAGCTGCAAAAGCCTCTCAAGGCCTCTTAGACTAAAGGTAGTGCTACCTGAGTGGAGAGCTCAAAGCGGAGGCAAGAGGCAACTCAGGAAGTGTCTGAGACCATCTCA
This sequence comes from Onychomys torridus, assembly GCF_903995425.1. NCBI lineage: Eukaryota > Metazoa > Chordata > Mammalia > Rodentia > Cricetidae > Onychomys > Onychomys torridus. The sequence continues at coordinate 115,764,015 of NC_050445.1, forward strand.
GAAAACACTGCACTAAAGCAAAATAGCCATCACTGAGCACTGTCCAGGGAAAGATGGCATTCTACGAGGAATGGCATTATCTGGGCCAGGATGGTGTTCTGCTGGGAATCAAATTCATCAAGGAAGCAACTGGCATCCCTGGCCTAAGATGCCTTGGGAGCAAGTCCAGGAATACAGAGGCTAGGGCCATTCAAGAACCTTCCTATCAAAGAGACTTAAGATGAATTGTGGGTGGTATTCCCATCTACGCACCTGTTCACTGGGACCCCAGGTGCTCTCTTTTCCCAGTGAGGACCCAGTGTGGTCCCATTCAACCCAACCCAAACTAACCCCTTCTTGACTCTTCCAACCAGTCAAACACACACACACACACACACACACACACACACACACACACACACACAGCCTGTCTGTGAGGGCCAACAGCCCCACAGGATTCACTGGGGAAAAGTATGCTCTGATCAGCAGCACATTTGTGTATCCTGGTATGTAGGTGGACCCAGAATTCTAGTGCCCAGGAAGAAAGAACCCTGAAGGGTATATTTAGACCACTAAAAATAACAGGAGGCCAGCAAGGAGGGCTGGGAATGGGCTGTGTGGACTAGGAGAGCATAGAGAACCTGGGGGATGGGTTAGAAGGACAAGAGAGGAAAAGGAAGGGGTCCTGAGTGGCCCCAGGTGTACAGGGGAGGGTTGTCTGCCTCCCTCCCCTGGTGACCTGTGACCCAGATGACTCAGATGTTCCCCATCTGGAGAAGAGGGCTGGTAATGAAGAAGGGCAGTCTGCCAGACAGTCAGGGATGACTGGAACACAGAACAGGAGGTGACCAGATGGGCCAGACTCAGAAGTAGCCAAGCTAGGGTGTGGCAGGCTTCACTGAACCCTGCAGGTCTCAACCATGAGTCCTTTCTAAGCTATAGCCAAGGAGAGCCAGGCTTCGCTCCCAGGAGCTGGCCCCTGACATGAGGCGTGAGGAAGGCCCAGCAGGCCTCACACAGAAGCTGGCTCCAGGCAGAGGAGCGCAGGCCTTTACCCCAGTGGGTTGCTGCTTGGTGTCCAGCAGAGGTGCGTTGAAGCTGGCAGACAGGCTGGGGGTGGCGAGGACCTCCTGGAGTGGGATCTTGGCTTCCCCCAGGAACCTGAGAAGACAAAGGCCAATGGTGAAAACCAGCCAAATGTGCCTGGCTCTTCTCCTACCTCCCCCACCACCCAGTTACAGCCTTTCCACCTAGGAGTGTCAGTTCCCTGGGACTCCTCTGGGGCTTCCCCTGTACCTGTGGTACTCATATAAGATAGCTCTTTCTCCTGGTCCCATCTCTGGGAGAGCAGACTCCTGAAGAAAACACTTAGGTAGAAGAGAGATCAGAGAGACTTGCCTTTCCCCAAGCTCAACCTTGACCTCCTTCTGTCTAGCTGCAGCCTAGCCACGCCGCTGCCATGTGTAAGGGGCATCTTCCCATCAGACAGACCATTTAGTTACTTACCTACTTAGAGACAGGATCTCATGGAACCCAGGCTGACCTCAAATTCACTAATTAGCTGAGGGTGACCTTTAACTTCTTACCCTCCATTCTTATCTCCCAAGTGCTGGGATGGCAGGTGTCCCCCGCCACACCGTTTATCCAGTGCTGGAGATCAAGCATATGGCTTCACACAGACTAGGCAAGCATTCTCTCAATGAGTCACACCCCCAGGCCTTCCATGAGACCTTAACCAGGCCAGCATCTCTAGAATACAGAGGCGGTTACTACATCTTCACACCTTTGCTGCCCGCACACCGCGGCCAACTGCAGTCCACATCACGTGCGTCTACACGAGTTTCTCAGGAACCACAGCACCAACTATGAATCATATGCAAGGAAGCTTCCTGTCCTCAGACCCAGGGAGAAAACAACTCTGGGTCTAGGGAACAGACCCCTTCCTTCATCAGACATCTGACACACACACCTGAGATCACACTTCTCACCGAGGGACGAGACCACTACAGGGCTGGGCTCTTGGGAAAGAATGGGCCAGCAGCAGGATGGCCAAGGAAAGCCTTTTAAGGAGTGGCGACTTAAGTCCTGTTCCTTGGCTTGTAAACCGCTCACCATCCACTCTGTGCCTCAGCAGTGGCAACAAGTGGCTTATGTCACCTAAAACCTGTCGCTGGAGTCTGCTCCCTGAGAACCAGGCTATGAGCACAGATGGCAGGACACACATCCTCATCAGTCCTAGGGGACAGCTTTTTTCTTATTTCTCCTAATGAATAAAGTTAGCCCACTATCTGAGACCACCCTTTCCCTGGTCTCTTTAATAATGGTCTACCTATGGGTTTAAATGGACCCATGGAGTGAAATTTGCAATCTTGACTTAATGAGCCGAGTTTTGAAACTCTATGCTAGTGAGACACCACCTCATCTCCACTAGGGTGGTGTTTAAAGGTCAGGCTGGATGCATTTGTATTGTGAGAAGACCAGGATCCTGTGAAGACAGGAGTTAGAAGGGTCTGGCTTAAAAGGGCTATATGTAGGTACCAAGTTGACAGGGATGGACTGGCAATGGTCAATGGTGATTGTCGACTTGACAGAATCTAGAATCCCTCCAGAGACAAACCTCGGGGCACATCTGTGAGGGAGTTTCTAGATTGGGTTAACTGAGGTGGGACGACCCACTTGAAATGAGAGTGATTCCATTCTGTGGGTTGGCGTCTCGCTGCATAAAAAGGAAAAGGTGAGCTGAGCACCAGGACGCATCTCCCTCTTCCTAACTACGGATGCACTGTGACCTGCTGCCTCAAGCTCCCACACCATGACTTCTCACCATGGCGGACTGCACCCTCAAGCTGTGATCCAAACTAAACCCTTCCATCCCTGTCATTTTCGTCAGGCATTCTGTCATAGCAACAATAAAAGTACCTGATAAACGCGGCTATTATAAAGAAGGAGGGAGAAAGGGAAGGAGGAAGAAGAGGGTGTGGAGAAACTGGAACACTGCCAAGCATGCTGCTGGGCAGAATTGGGGGGTGCTATGGGAATATTAAACATTGATCTCAAACCCTACTTCTGACTCCAGACATCTGCACAGCACATTCAAGCAGCAAATCCTCAAGCATCAGAAGCTGAGAGGGGCCTGGGTGTAAGCCAGTTGATAGAGTGCTTGCCTAGCATGCACAAAGCCCTGGGTTCCATCCCCAGTACCTCATAAGCCGGGCATGGTTGTTTGTGCCTATAATCCCAGCAAACAGGGTGTAGAGGCAGGAGGATCAGGAGTTCAAGGTTATCTTCAGTTACATAATGAGTTTGAGGCCAGCCTAGGATACACAAGACATTGTCTTTAAAAAGTTAAAGACAATGGGGTTGAGGATGAGCTGGAGAGATGATTCAGTGGTTAAGAGCTCTGGTTGCTCTTCCAGAGGACTTGAGTTTGATTCTAAACACCCATGTGGAGGTTTACAACTGTCTGTTACTGTAGCTCCAGAGGATCCAATCCCATCTTCTGGCCTCAAGGGCTTACACATGCAAGTGATACATAAACATTCATGCAAGCAAATGTGTGTGTGTGTGTGTGTGTGTGTGTGTGTGTGTGTGTAGACAGAGAGAGAGAGAGAGAGAGAGAGAGAGAGAGAGAGAGAGAGACTAAATTTTAAAATAAACAAAAATAAAAGATAGGAGCAACCAAGTCAGGCAGGTAGATGGACAAACAAAATGAAATATGCATATAGGTGACATATTATTTAGTATCACAAAGAATTCCTGACACTTCTCTTGGGACTAGCCTTGGAACAGCTGGGGGCTGTAGCTCTGTGGTAGAGTACTTGCTTTACATGCATGAGGCTACTAGGTTCAATGTCTATTACTGTCCAAAATAATAATAAAAATAATTAGTGTTGAAGATGCAGGACAAATGCCATTCGATCCCAGTATATAGAGAGTACCTAGTCAGAGTCATAAGCACAGGAAACAGAATGGAGGTTGCCAGGAGCTGGGAGAGAGGAAAGGTTCAGGCTTTCTGCTTGGAAGGGGGAAAAGATTCATAGATGGATTGGTATGATCGTAGCACTGAACTGTGCATTTAAAAGTTGTTAAAATGCAGTGGCATCATGGTACATGTGTTTAGACCCAGTACTGGGAAGGCAGAGGCAGGTGAATGTCCATAAGTTTGAAGCCAGCCTTGTCTACCTAGTGAGAGTTCCAAGCCAGATAGGTCTACACAATGAGAACTTGTCTCAAAATAAACAAATTAAATAAATAAAATTATCTTAAATGGTGGAACCTTTGTTTTTATATTTTAACACACATAGAAATAAATAGGAGAATAAGCAATGGATAGCTCAACAACGTAGTGCCTGGCAAGTGTAAGGACCGTGTGTCATCCCCAGAACCATATAAAAATGCCAAGTGTGGCAGCATGGCCTTGTAATCTCAGTGTTAGGACGTGGGGACCAGAAAGACCCTGGGACTCACTGGCCAGCTAGGCTCCCTAACCGGTTAGCTCCAGACCAGTGAGAGATCCTGTGTCAAAGGATGTGGACAGTGTCCCTCCTGAAAACGACACTCATGGTTGTCTTCCAGACCCCACACATAAACATACACGTGTGCGTGCTCATTTTCCCCGCATAGACACTCAAATTAATTATAAATAACTTGTAAACTTATACAAATAAATAATTATTAAATTCTCTGGCAAGAAAATACATGTATTTGCACCCTCCTAGGACAGGCATGCTCTCTGTCACTTTACAGTTTCCCATGCTAGAAAGACAATAAACAAGGTGTGTGTGTGTGTGTGTGTGTGTGTGTGTGTGTGTGTGTGTGTGTTTGTATGTGTCTTTGTTGGGGGTGTTTGTATGTATGAGTGTGTGTGTGTGTGTGTGTGTGTGTGTGTGTGTGTGTTTGTATGTGTCTTTGTTGGGGGTGTTTGTATGTATGAATGTGTTGGTGTGTGTATGTGTGTATGTGTGCATGTGTGTTGCATTCAGAAGACAGCCATATTGTTGATCCTCACCTCCACCTCATCTGAGGCAGGGTCTCTTTTTGTTGTTTTTCCATTCTATACTCCAGGCCAACTGCCCTTCATGCTCCTGGGAATTCTCCTGCCTCTCCCATCTCCCTGTAGGAGCATTGGGATCACAGATGCTCAAAATAAGCTTGCAGCTTTTACACTGATTCTGAGGATTTGAACTCGGGTCCTCACACTTAAACAGCAAGGGGTTTTTCACTGAGCCGTCTTCCCAGTCCTTCTCTTACATTTATTTATTTGTTTTGGATTTTTTGAGACGGTCTTACTATGTAGACCAGGTTGGCCTTGAACTCACAGAGATCTGCCTGCCCCTTTCTGCCAAGTGCTCAGATTAAAGGCCTGGCTTGACATTTATTTCTTTAAAGAATGAGTGAAAAGGAGGCATTCCAGGGCTCTAAAGTCCCACAAAGGTCAAGCTTTCTAGAATGTGGGCTTCTCTGTCTCCTGGTGCCTGCAGCAAATTTTGCACTGTAGTTTCCTAAGCAGGGGCTCCTGGAAGGTGCACCCTAAAGACTATCATGGGAGTAGCACTTGTCCCTGCTATGGCGACCAAAGTGTCCTCAGAATCCAGAAGTCCCTGTGACATAAGAGATCAGAGTCACTCTGTCTTTTAATGGAATCCTGGGCAGCGGAGCAGGGTGACTTGACCAAGTAGGTGGACAAGCAAACATCCCCAGGACCCTCCAGATGAGGGCAGTGTCTGCAGCTGAGATGTCTGGCTTTGGCAGCAGGAAGGCCAGGCCTGACAGCAGAACAGAAACAACAGACAGCAGTCTAGTGAACCAAACTGTATGACTGAAGCTGGTCTCAGGAGCCCTGGCCAGAGGCCCAGAGTAAAGGTGGACCACCTGAGCCTGGTTTGCTGGCAAAGCCCTCCCAGACAGACAGGGAGAATTCCCGGAAGTGGGCTGGGGAACAATGGCAGGAAATGCAGAAGGAAGTGCCGGCCCCACCTCTGCCAGCCCTAACCCTTCCGGCTGCCCCCCAGAGCTGGCTAGGAATGACTGTTATTTCCTCCCTGATACCTCTTTTGGGGTCATCACATGTGCCTCCATAAGCTCTAGTGCCAGTCCCCACAAGGTACCAGGTGGTCCTACATCCCAAGGAAGAAGGGCTGGAGGCTGCCTGTCCAAAGACCCAAGGGGTCACGTTTGAAAGAGTCAGGGAAGCAGAGCCTCCCGTATGGGTGAGTGATGTGGAAGCATAGCTCAGGGAGGAGGGCAGGCTGCAGAAACTTATTGGGGTGGGTTAAAGGGGTCTGAGGCTCCATCACAGGTCATCCATTGAGTTCTACAAAAGAAAGAGGGGCATTGGAGGCCTTCCCCACATTCCCTTCCCTGTGTGTGACTTTACCCAAAGTCTTAGGACACAAACTGTCTGTGCCATCTGAAGATAAACACTGAAGTACAGGCTCTAGGCCTAGGTATCAACTGAATAAGGCTCAATTGGCACCAACCAATGGTCTGGCAGTGGCTGGTGGCATCGACAAGAGTCCAGTGAGGCAGGGAGGAACCTAGAACCCTGCACAGGGCCGGGGCTGTGGGAGCCAGCTGGGTGTGTGCTGAGCCTGGCAGGTCAGAAGCAGCCCTGTGGGCCTGCCCCCACCTAAACACCACAAGCCCTCCCAGCTTCCTCCTCTGCTCATTTCTCTCAGCTCTGTTGTTTCAGAACCACTGGAATGTGGGAGCAGAAGTGTGGGAGCTTAAAAACACGGCCATCCCAAAGACAGAGAAGGCAGGAAGGAGCATAGTGGAGGGAGAGCAGCGGAGGGTTGACAGGAAATGCATTTTCCCTTCAAGGAGAAAGAGCTGATTCCCTGATTTATCCATGAATGCCGATGCCCTGTCAGAGAGGGGCCAAGTGGGAGCCTCCAAACCCGAGGCTTGAGCAGTCTGTGTGAAGGCGGGACCCGAGGGTGGGGGGAAGCCTAAGTTTATGCTAATGAAATATGAAAAATGGAAACAATTTTGTTTAAAAACATTGAGTCTTACTACATCATTGTTTGTAAGAACAAAGCACAAAAGCAACTCAGCCAACAACCACTCAGGACTGTAGATACAGCACATCTGTGCCACCAAATTCTGCTATAAAATGATACATTTCCACAGAAAAACTCAAGATCCATGGTTAAGTGCAAAAACAAGATCCATAAAAGAGTTAGAACATGCTACCTACTGTATAAGAAAAGAGGAAACTCAGACTCTATCTTGAGCAATAAGAGCTGCAGAATCATCTACACCAAACTAAGACCAGTGGTGTGGGAGCCCACAGAGGCTTCCTAGTGAGAACTTACTCAGGGTCAGAGAATCTCAGCTTGCTTTATAAGGAGATGATTTGACCACAGGCATGGTTATCTGGTGTTTGGAAGGGTCTACACTTAGCTGTATGGTTGTGCTTTGATCTTGCAAGGGGGGGGGGGTCTTTTGCCTCTCCCCTTGATATATTTCTCAAAAAAAATAAATAAATAAAAATAAATTGTCATAAAATATAAAGGTGGTAGGATTAAAGAAGGCTATGATAGCAGATCTTGGTGACCCACACCCAGAATCCCAGTACTTGGGTGGTGGAGGCAGGAGGATTGGGACCTCAAGGTCATCCCCAGCTACATCCTGGGCTAAATGAGGCTCTCTTTAAAAAAAAAAAAAAATCATACAAACAAAACTAAAACAAACAAACAAAAACTAGAAAGCTATTTGACTCAAAATTCAATGTGGGACTCTAGACTGGATCTGGCTCTAGGAGAGGGGTAGGTACTGATTTGAGAAGCATTTCTTTCTTCTTTCTTTCTTTCTTTCTTTTTTTTTTCCTGAGACATGGTTTCTCTGTGTAGTTTTGGTTGTCCTAGAACTCACTCTGTAGCCCAGGCTGGCCTCGAACTCACAGAGATCCGCCTGCCTCTGCCTCCTGAGTGCTGGGATTAAAAGTATGAGCCACCACCGTCCGACTGAGAAGCATTTCTTTTTTTTTTTTTTAAGATTTTTATTTATTTATTATTTATACAGTGTTCTGCCTGCATGTATGCCAGCAGGCCAGAAGAGGGCACCAGATCTCATTACAGATGGTTGTGAGCCACCATGTGGTTGCTGGGAATTGAACTCAGGACCTCTGGAAGAACAGCCAGTGCTCTTAACCTCTGAGCCATCTCTCCAGCCCATGAGAAGCATTTCTTAATCAGCTAAATACAATGATATAAACCATATATTCTATCGAGTCCATGCATGTAATATCTACAGATGCTAATATGGTGTTACAGCTATGAACAGAAATAGCCCTAGTCTTAAGATGTATGCCCTGGGGTATTAAGGGCCAGATGACTGTGATAAATATGACCTACCTTCCAATGAGAGGAAGAACTAGGAGGGAGGAAGGGGGATGAAGAGAAATTAGAATCAACGGAAGGTGTGCATAGCAGCATGCTTCTGAGTAAAGGGCATGTGGGTCATCTCGGTACTAATTCCTGTTGTTTTCTTATAATCGTAAAACTATATCTTTAATATTCAAGAAGGGTCACTATGGGTCAGTTTCTCATCTTTGAAACTAAGAAGATGATGTGTCACCTCATACTATATATATATCACAATTCAATTTCCAGCGACTGGTTGCATCCTCTCACCATGAGTCAGAGCCCCTGTCCATCCTGGGGTGCACACACACAAGCACACACACTCAATCCAGGGAAGAAACACTCATGATCTGAGCCTCCTGGGCACTCAGCTATGCATGCCTGGCAGGGAAGGACAGGAAGTGAGAGATGGCACAACCTTCCCCAGCCCCTGAACCGTGCTGGCCTCAGACAGCCTTCCTTCCAGGACCCAACTCCCTAGGGGTAGTCCCGGGGTAACTCGAAATAGATCTGCACTTCAGTCCAGAGAAAGACAAAAGAAAGATTATCCTGCAATCCAGGGATGTCCTGGACAGAATCCAGAGCAAAATATAGTTTTTAAAATCCTTGAAAATGAGGATGTGCCCAGCACTTTTGAGCCTGCAAGAAACAATGGGATGGTGAACTGTAAGTATTTGAATCCCAAACGGCCTCCTAAAGAGTCTAGAAAACAGCGTGCAAAATAGAGGCTGGCCTTACTGTGCCTGCTGCTCCCAACTCTACAACAGCAGCTGCAGCTCTGCCTTCCAAAACACGCTCAAGAGTGCCCATCTGAGAGGGGATGCCCTGGGACAAGCCACTGAGAGCCGAGAGAAACAGTCCTCCATGCTGAGAGTGGACCAGCGGTTTGGATTGCTAATGAGACCCCATATGTACAGAGTTAGGATAGTCAGAAGAGAAAGTCAAAGGAACCAAAGCCTCATGCAGACAATCAGTCCATGATCTCACCACTTCTGGGGGAGAGGATGACAGGGTTCAAGACCAGCCTGGGCTATGTAGTAAGATGATATCTAAATAAATAAATAAAATATCCAGATGTGGTGATCTGTAATCCCAGCATTCAGGTGAGACAAGAGAACCATGAATTTGAGACCAGCCTGGGCTACATAGCTACATTCTGACTCGAAAACAAACAAACAAATAGGTTAAATTCACAGAAGAATAAACACAAAGGGGCACTAACCTTATGAAAGATTCTTAAACTGTAAGTCAAGGAAACATAAGCTACACAGTATCTCCTCTTGACAGTCACGCTAAAAGTAACAAGATTGGCATGCATCTTTTCTACACTGTTGGTGGACATGTTTGGTTTTGTTTTGTTTTGTTTTGTTTTTTGAAAAGCAAGTTGGAAGCATCTCCATGCTTCTTTTGTGCAAATGTATGTTTGTGTGTGCATATATGTGTGTTGGGGGAAGGGTGCATGAATGCGCAGGTAAAGGTGCAGCTATATGGTCATGCATTGGTACATCTATATGACCATGCATTGGTGCACCTATATGAAGACGTATTTGGAGGACAGAGGAAAATTTCAGGTGTCAATTGCAGGAGCTTTTACCTTGTTTTTTGTGACAGAATCTCTCGCTGGCCTGAAATTTGCCTGAGTAGGCTAGACTGGGTGGCCAGCAGGACTCAGAGATACATCCACCTGTGTCCACCTTCCCAAGACAGGATTACAAGTGTATGCCACCGCATCTGACTTTTTATCTGGGTTCGAGGTATCTGGCTCAGGTCCTCATGTTGGCATAGAAAACAGTTCCCTAGATCCTCCAAACATTTTCTATGCTTATTCTCTTTAACCCAATAACCTCACTTCTAGGGACCAATGCTTAAAATTTTTTTTAAAAGCCTGAAATATAAAAACAGAATAAATTTGTTCACCGGATAATCACTTGAAACAAGAAATTGAGAGGAAACCAAACTCCAGCCACTCCAGTGAGACAAATACGGAGTGGACAGCAGCGTATATTCGAATAAAGGGCATGTGGGCAGTCTCTATCACCGACGTGGCGAGGTAAGACAAACAGGGGCATATCCAAGTCAGAATACCATGTGGTGACTGAAAAATGAATGTGACATACTGTCAGGTGACACACTGTCATGGAAAGTGACAAAAAGCAAAGTGCAGGCCAATGCACACAGTAGGATGCCAGTTTTATAAGCAGTGTACTGTGTGTGTGTGTGTGTGTGTGTGTATGTGTGTGTGTGTGTGTGTCTCTGTGTGTCTCTGTGTTTACGTGTGTGTGTGCGCGCATGTGTGTGTGTATGTGTGTGTGTGTGTGTGTGTGTGTCTCTGTGTGTCTCTGTGTGTGTCTGTGTGTGTGTCTGTGTGTGTGTCTCTGTGTCTCTCTGTGTGTGTCTGTGTGTGTGTCTCTGTGTCTCTGTGTGTGTGTGTCCGTGTGTGGTGTGTGTGTGTGTGTGTGTGTGTGTGTGTGTGTGTGTGTAAGTGAAGCTTCACAGGCTCAGGGAGAGTGGAGTGAGATCTAAACCAAGTTGCTAACAATTGATGCAATGGGAAGCCAGAAAAGGGCACCAGACCCCCTGAAACAGGACTTACAGGTAGTTTTGAGCCACTTGGTGTAGGTGCCAGAACTCAATTCAAGTCTTTCGTTCTTAACCACTGAGTCCTCTCCCCAGTCCTGAATCTCTGATTCTTAGTTTTTGGTGAACAGCCAGTGTTAGGAGATGCCACTCTCTCACATTCTAAATTACTGTCCATGGAACTGTTTTAATTAGGCCGAAGTTTCCTAACTGTGAGTTGGCAGCTAGCGGTAGGATTCTCCAGGCTGTTTTCCATCTCTTTAATAATTTTACTACATGCCACTTGAGCCCTTCACTTTATTTTCTTAAATAATTGTGGGGTTTTTGTTTTCCTATTTTTTATTTTAATAAATTGTATACACTTACATATTTTCATGTAATATATGTTGATCATGTTTTTCCCTTCCTCACTTCCCCTCAGATTCTTCCCACCTTACTCCCACAAACTTTGTGTTCTTTTTTATCTCTCCCTTTAAAAACAAAGACCAAACAAAAACAGTAACGATAAAATAAAAAAATCCATACACAAATAAACTACTAGAACATGAAAATTAAATAAAAAATAAACAAGCAAAAGACTGAAATGACAAAAAAATCCGAACAAAGCAAAATGAGACAAAAAGTCCACAAAAATCCTACACAGTTCATTTTGTGATGCCCAACTGCTCCTGGGTCTGCGGCCTCTCCTGAGGTATAGTAAATATACCCCACGAGACCCCACTGGGAAAAACGGATTTCTCCTCTGCCAGTGGATCAACTGCAGATTGCCTGTTCGTTACAAGTGGGAGCTCACAATTTCTTTCTTATTCCTCATGGTGCAGGACGAGACAGGGCTCAGACATTTAAGAAACAGCCAGGGTTGGAACATTCTAAAAACCTAGAGCTATCTGTCTGATACGAGAAGCCACCAACCACAGGGAACTGCTTACATGTAAAACACTTAGCTGCAGTGAAGAACCAGGGTGTGGTGCTGCACACCTACATTCTCAACATTTGGGAGACAGAGGCAGCAAGACCAAGAGCTCCAAGCCTCCCTGGGCTACACAGCAAGACAGGGGGAGAGGAGAGAGAGGAGAAACAAAGCCAGAGACATGTGGGCAGAGGTGGAGAGAGGCAGGCTGTAGATTTCTAGAATTTTGGAAATTGCTTACAATGCACTTCCTGTTTACTTAGGTAATATTATATCCTTCTGGGCTCTTTGATGGAGTTGAAGACTAGATAATCATAATTATAGTTTTCCTTAGTTATGATAAAAGGTAAATTAGATATGAAACTTTAGACTCACAAAAATAGGATAGAAGTTAGAGTACTTTCTTTAATTTTGCTAAATACAAGTAGAGTAGATATTATAACTATAAATCTTGCTTGATAACTTTTGTTCTATAATTTTACTATATTAAAATGAAAACCTTCCTTTTTGATTATACAGAAAAGGGGAAGTGTTGTGGGATGGTCTTTCTGTGCACTGTGACTATGTGTTGCTACCATTGGTTAATAAAGAAAGCTGCTATGGCCTATGGAAAGGCAGAATAGAGCCAGGTGGGGAATCCAAGCAGAGAGACAAAGAGAAGAAGACAGAGTCAGAAGAGACGCTGAGCGCTGCTGAGGGGGCAAGATGTAGTGGAACACAGGTAACGCCACAAAGCCACATGCCAAAACATAGATTAAAAGAAATGGGTTGAATTAAGTTGTAAGAGCTAGTTAATGATAAGCCTGAGGCATAGGCCAAACAGTTTGTACTTAATATAAGCTTCTGTATGTTTACTTGGGACCAAGCAGCTGTGGGACACAGGAAAACTTCCATGTACAACAGGCTATGTAGGATGAAGGAGGCCTTAGGAGGGTTCCAGATACAGATAGAAGGAAACAGAGGCTCTGGATGTGGTAGAGGAAACAAACATCAGAGAGGGGGAGAGAGAAAGAGACTGGGAGAAGGAAGTCCCACTTAGGGGTAAGAGCTACCTGCTTGGAAGAAGGCCCAGAGAGGACAATGGTGAGTTCACAGAAGATAGCAAGGAATCCAAGGGTGTGGCTGCAACAAGACCTCTGGGACTTCGCTGACAGCAGAGGACTGAGAACAGCAGATGGCAACAGTCACCATTCTCTCTGGACCAGACAGTGTGGCTTGGTGGCACTGAGGAGGTGTACCATGGAAACATTCATTGTACTTGTCTTAGTTACTTTTCTATTGCTAAAGAGATACCATGACCAAAGAGACTTATAAAAGAAAGTGTTTAATTTAGAGCTTATGGTTATAGAGAGTTAGAGTCCAGGACCATTGTGTGGGAAGCATATTAGCAGGCAGGCAGGCATGATGCTGGAGCAGTAGCTGAGAGCTCACATCTCAATCCACAGGCAGGAGGCAGAGAGAGAGCTAACTGTGGATGGTGTGAGCTTTGGGGACCTCAAATCCCATCTCCAGTAACACACCTCCTCCAACAAGGCCACAAACCCTAATCCTTCCCAAACAGTTCCACCAACTGGGGATCAATTATTTAAATATATGAGCCCATGGGGGGGGGAGGCACGTTCTCATTCAAACAGTACTGAAACACTAAATTTCCTTGCCCCTCAAAATTTTCATGTCACATGATGTCCTTGGGACTGCTTAGTATGTTTCCTATCTTAGTCTTAGAACTTTTAATGTTTCTAGGTTTGATCCCTTTCCATTTTTCTTTCCTTCTCGTGTGTGTGTGTGTGTGTGTGTGTGTGTGTGTGTGTGTGTGTGTGTTTTATGCATGTGTGTGCACATGTGTGTGTGTGTGTGCACTGGTTGGGATGTATCCATGAAGGCCAGAGGTTGGTTTGGGGTGCTTTCTTCACTCACTCTCCACCTTATTTTTTTTGAGACGGGGTCTCTCACTGAACCTGGAGACCCCTGTTTCAGCTAGATTGGCCAGCCGGTGAGTACCAGAGAGCCAGCCTCCTGTCCTTGTGCCCCCGGGGAAATGGCATCACAATTGCATGCTATCATACTCAGATTTGATGCGGGTGCTGGGGAGCTAAACTCAGGTCCTCCTGCTTGCACAGCAAGTGCCAGCTGAGCCATCCCCACAGCCTATACAAGCCTTTGAGCATCATTTCCAGTCCATCACGAGGGCATCATAGAGTTGCTGTGCAGGAACGCTGCCCCCTCCTGCCACTTTGGATAGGGTTACCTCAGGCACAGTCAAGCTAGCTGCTATGGAGACCACAGACCATTTGCTCTGATCATTCCTCACAGAACAGGGTGTTTAGGTAGTTCTGTCCTTCTGCAGGTATTTTCGAACATGGGCTTAAATTTAAACTCAGTCCATTACAATTTAATTTTTAATTGCTAGATAAATGCTTGGAAAAAACAATCGCAGGCGAGTGTTTGTAAGACAGAAAGTCCTGGAAGTGGTGACACTTAGTGACCTGGCTATTCTGGACATGGAGGTTTGAGGAACTGCTTCCCAGCATGCTGGCCTGCAGTAACCTGCTCACGTGGAAACTGGTGAGCCAGAGGGCACCAACAGGGGCCAGCGGGAGGGTGTACTCACCCTCCCTCTGCAATGTATGACCCACAGAGCCAGACAGCCTCTGTGCAGCCCTGAGCTGTCCGCTGGATGTCCAGCCTGGCCTGTGAATTGACCACAGTCTCTGCTCCCCTGCTGCCTCTGGGGTCTCAGACTCCTCCCACGGCTCCTAGGAAAGTACTGAATACATAGTGAAAATGAAACCCATGTTTCCTCATGGCCTGCAGTCTCCAGGCTGTCCACCTTTACCTCACTGAACTCTCAACTCCTACGTCATCAGAGGAACTGAACTCTGCAGAGCGCCCAGAGGCCAGCTGCCAGGAGCCTTGGGAGCCTCTGAAATACAGAGATTCCAGAGCTAAGAGAATGAACGCAAACACCTGCCCTCGGGCCACACACAGCTCCAGCACAGTCTTTGGGAATGTCACCAGTCTAATTTTAGAGGCTCTGTTTCCCCTCGGTGAGGATGATGACAACAGCCTCCGATAGAGAAAGAGCTCATCTCACACACCAGGCTTACCCAGGGTCAGGAATCTAGCTAAGCTCTGTCCAGGGCCAGCTGGGGGGTTCTCCATTGCCTGCGACTGGCCCCACAGCTCCCTTCCCAACAAAGCTGCACCTGTCACAACTTTGAATTCCCACATGAACTCACTGCCCTCCACTCCCACACACTGCAACTACTTTCCCTGGGTGACTGTGGACTCTTCTCCAGAAAGCCTTCCCAGGCTGCCCAGTGTCCAGAATTGCTCCCTGCCTGGACTGCTGGTCCACCTTCAAGCTCATTGGTGCCACATGAGGCTCATGGAGGTGCCTGACTTCCACAAAGCATCTAGCCGAGAAGGTAGTAAAGGCCACAGCTTTAGTTAATTTATTATTACTATTAATTACTGTGTGTGTATGAAGATAAGATGTCATGTGTGCCATGGTCAAAGCCCAACATCATGAAAACTTTTTCCACTTCTGTGTGGGCTCCAGGTCATCAGGCTGGAGTGTCAGGACCCTTACCTAGTGAACCATCTCCAGAGCTGTGGGCCACAGCTTCTTAAACTTTGGGCTAGGTAGCATCTCATAACAATGTGAGCATTGCAAAACATTAGCAATGGTAAAATTTTCTAAAGCCAGCCAGGTATGGTGGGGCACACCTTTAATTCTGGCACTCTGCAGGCGGAGGCAGATCTGTGTGAGCTCAAGGCTAGCCTGGTCTACATAGTGAGTTCCAGGACAAGCAGGGCTATGTAGAGAGATCCTGTCAAAAAGAAGAAAGAAAGAAAGTGCCACGCCCATGACGGTGTCGCCTGTGTGACAAATGCCTTGGATAAGGTAGTTACGTGGGAAAGGGGGGCTCGCGACCCTCGGGTCTATGCCCCCGGCGACCCCTCATCAATCTGCCCGAATCAAGGTGCCAGGCTACACGGAACCACACAGATCTGCTTGCAGAGGCTGGCTGGCACTCTGCCTTCTTCTCTTTGCAGCTGTAATTATTGTTGTTTCCTTGTGTATTAATTCCAAGAAGTTAACTCTTAATGTTCCTGATGTGCCCCATAAAGAGAGTAATGATTCCTCAAAAGTGGCTTCAGTACCCCCACCTATGATTCAAGCTCTTAGGCTAACAGTTCAAGAGGGTCCCTAAAGTTTGGAGGAATTCATGAATGATTTAGAGCAGAAAGAACTTATGATTCAGAAGGACAAAGACTCTAGCGAAGAGAGAATGAAAGTAAAGGTTCAGGTACTCATAGGCAATTCACACGCGCAGCCGACAGGCAGCTGCGAGGAAGCAGTTACAGGAATTAGCCATTCCTACAAGAATTATTCAGGGACAAATAAAGTTTCTCATCAAGGGTTGATGATGGAAACCCCCTAACTTTAATCTTAGATACAATAATTATGTAGAGCCATTACCTTTTATGGGAGCTTATGACGTACATGGGAACCGATGTGTGAATCATAATGGTATGAAAACAGAATGGCATAAGTTAAGGTTCATGGATAAATTAGCTAGGTACCGACCCCCCTGGTGCCTTCTCACCCACAGGCAAAGGTTAAGATATTTTCACACAAATGAAACCATGGTTAGAACAATGATGGAAAGGGTTTAATTTTGATACAGAACAAAGGTGTAGAAGGAAAACTACAGCTAGGGCCGTAATGTTCTCTGTCCTGATGAGGAACCACAAAAGAAACAGTAAAGGCTATACTCATGAGATCTGTTAATCATTCTGAGAAAAGTGTGTGACTACATTGTTGATTCTATGTCTATCACCCTACTGGCCGATTGCCGTGTTTCCTCAAGTAACTGTATAAAATTCACTGCTTGGTCTAAGTAAAATTGCAGCAGCTTTACAAGATACTCTCGTGTCTGTGGCTGTCTGTCACTCGCCGAATCCCACTTATCCTGAGTACCTTCACCCCGTTCTCCCTCGGTCTGGTGGTCTAGCTGAGATCCAGTCCGCGGCAAGAAAGAAAGAAAGAAAGAAAGAAAGAAAGAAAGAAAGAAAGAAAGAAAGAAAGAAAGGAAGGAAGGAAGGAAGGAAGGAAGGAAGGAAGGAAGGAAGGAAGGAAGGAAGGAAGAGAGGGGAGGGAGGGAGGGAGGGAGGGAGGGAGGGAGGGAAGGAGAGAGAGGGGGGGGAGAGGGAGAGGGAGGGAGAGAGAGAAGACAGGCAAAGGTTTCTAAACTCATCAAAAAAAAATAATTTGGAATAAAACAGATAACAGCAATGCTCACCCATGTCCCTTCTGGAGACCGGCTTCACTTCAGCCTTGGTTCTGAGCACACAGCATGCACACCCTGAACTATGCATGCCATCACACCAAGCAAGGCCCACAAACACTGCCTCAAACATCTGGGCTTAGGTTGAAGACTGAATGCTGGAGAGCCCGGGGTTTCTAAATGTACGTGCAAAGTTGTCTGCTCTTGTAGAAAACGTTAGCTTTTCCTACTACTTTCTCGCTGTCATCCCTCAGCATGTAAGAGTTGTGGGGATTCACCAGAAAGGACCGCTCAGACATGGGTTTAAGCCAATAGAAAGTCATTAGCCAGCCAGCAGCTACACTGGCTGTTCAGGGATTCCAGTGTAGCACGGAGCCTTTCTCAGGAAGAGCTTTTAAGCACAAAAAACATGTTCTGGGTTGCCATACTTCAGTTAACAAGAACAGTTAGCCGGACGCAGAACTACAGAAGCCAAAAGGCAAGGTGAGTACACTTAGAGACTTTCCCAGGACTATGGACTTTGATAGACTAGGTATTTATTTTGATTTTAGCAGGTGGTGCTGTCTACATGCTGAGTTTAACAGCCTGAATGGTACTTCCACCATGGAGTCAGTTGTGCTAAAGTTGGGGGCCCTGTCACAGTAAGTACTAGTTTAGTATATCTTTAGATTATATTGTGTTCACATGTTTTATTATAATAACTGCTGTTTGGATTGCTGACTTAAATTTCATTTTTAAAATATTAAATTAATTTTGATTTAGGATAGGACTGAATCTTTCTAACAATTTCTAAAATGGCCTTAGACAGCCTTCTGCCATTTAGCGCTGTGTACTTAAGTGAAGTGGCATTCTTAACACTGATGGTTCTAAAATCAAATTACCAAAGCACTCTGCAAGATGTTGCTCTCTGTCCTGCAGTATCAAATGCTCAGCCAAGAGTTAATTATTCAGGTAAAACTAAAGCACATCCATGTCAGGGTGCAGATTTGCTTTTGTCTTCAATAATTGTAAATTTATATGTAAAATATTATAAAATGTTTTTTTTTAAATCCTTTTTGATCTCACTGTGTAGCCCTGGATAGCCTGGAACTTGCTATGTAGACCAGGCTGGCTTCCAGCTCACAGAGATCTGCCTGCCTCTGCTTCCTAAGTGCCAGGATTAAAGGTATGCACCACCATGTCCAGTTAAAGTCAATTTCTTTATGAGCTATTACCAGGAAATATTTAATTTATCCACTTTATATACTTATATGCCCAAAGCTGTATGACTGCAAAAGACAAGAGATGCCCCCAGTGCCCTCAGCAGCAGCCTGGGCTCCCCACCCTGCAGCACCACTTCAGAAGCACAGTGAGGGTGCCCTCCTTCCTCAGGGATGCCAGATCATGCACCCAGGGCCAGCATGAAGAAACAGTAATGGTTTCGTCTTTCTCCAAGCTCTGAAGATGTCAAATTTTGCAGGTGTTTCACAGCCCCAGGCCCTCCCTGGGTTTTGAACCCTCCTTCCCCACTCTGCCCACTCCAGGTTCACATCACCAAGGCTCCCTGCCTCAGATACTGCTGACCTAGTTCCCAAACAAAGGCTCCCCTGTGGGCAGGTCTGGGAGCAGCCAGCCCATGCTCCTCGGGGCCAGATTTCAGTGAACAGCACCAGGCACTTGAACCCACCCTACACAGCTGCACCCTATTGTAGCCACCAGGGACCACTGACCTCTGTCCTTACTAAGTCCTGTCACCATAGACCCTCCCAGGCTATGTCTCCTTACACCCACAGCCAACTGGCCCATCGAGCTGAGGAGCTCTTACCCACCACTCTATTTACAAGGCTCAGGACTCCCCCTGACAAGGAAGGCACTCGTCACCTACCTAAACAGAGCCTGCTTTTGCCAGTAAGAGTTTGCTTCTGGGGGTTCCCTATTTGTGAACCCAACCAAAAGACCCACACAAACACACCACACACACACACACACACACAGAGAGAGAGAGAGAGAGAGAGAGAGAGCGAGCTATCTGTTACTTCTGTTCTGACTTCAGCACATGGTTCTTACCTCAGGTTCTGCTTCTCCCATGCAGCCCTCCTCCACTGCTCCCTGCTAGAGGCAGCTTCTTTGTCTACCCACCTCCTGGGATGTGTGTATAGCTGCCCTCACCAGCCAGGAAGAAGCAAAGAGTCCCCCCTCTCCCAGCGAGAGGCTACAGGGAGAGACAGGGAACCTGCTCCTACCTGCTCCCCACAGCCTGCACTCTTGTACAAGAAACTCCTGGTCACCTGATCCTGGCACACCTTCCCTCCCCTGCAGCCTGTCAGCCAAGTTCCTGAGGTTACAGCATCCACCGTGGGATTAGGCCCATGAAAGGCGGTCTTCAGTAAGTAAATGCTGACAGAAAACACTGGCCCTTAGGAGCTCTGATTCCAGGGTCTATATTCATCAAAAACCCACCTGTACCTTCATGTTCCCAGGTTGCCCTTGAGCCCACTTACCTGTTTCTCCCCATTGTCTCATGATCCTTGACCACCACGTGAAGTTCTGAGCTCTGGTCTAGAGGAATACCTTTGAGGTCCCACTCAAATCCCTGGAAGAAAAGAAGAAAAGGCAGCTTAACCTGTGGCCCCAGGGTACTGAGCCGACATTCAGAATGGTGCTAGGGGACGAGCATGTAGATAGGTGGGTGGATGGATGGATGGGTGGATGGATGGATGGATGGATGGATGTCAGGTGGGGGGAGTGGATGGTGGATGCTGTGCTGGCTAGTTTTATGTCAACTTGACATGAGCTAGGGTCATTGCAGAGGAACAAGCCTCAATTGAGAAAATGCCTCCATAAGATCCGGATGTAGGCAAGCCTGTAGAGCATTTTCTTAATTACCAATTGATGTGAGAGGGCCCAGTCCATTGTGGGTGATGCCACCCCTAAGTAAGTGGTTCTGGGTTCTATTAGAAAGCAAGCTGAGCAAACCATGAGGAGCAAGCCAGTAAGCAGCACCCTTTCTGAGCCTCTGCATCAGCTCCTGCCTCTAGGTTCCTAACTTGTTTGAATACTTCTATTGACTTCCTTCAATGATGAACTATGATGTGGAAATGGAAGCCAAATCAACCCTTTCCTCCCCAAGTTGCTTTTGGTCATGGTGTTTCATCACAGCAATAGTATCCCCAACTAGGAAGAGGCATAGATGGGTAAGTGTGTGGATGGATAGGTGGGTAGGTAGGTAAGTGAATTAATGGGTGAGTAGATGTAAGGGTGGGTGAATGAATAGATGGGTGGGATGGAGGGTAGATGCATGGGTAGCTGGATACTTGGATGAGTAGGAGGGTGATTGGATGCATGGACTAGGTGGTAGGTGAGCGGGTAAATGGATAGAGTAATGATTTTGTAGGTGGGTAGATGCATGGATGGGTGGATGGGCTGATGGACAGATAGGTGGATACATGGATGGATGGATGGATGGATGGATGGATGGATGGATGGATGGATGAATGGATACCAGAATTCCAGAGCTTCAGAGGTAATGGTAAGAATTAGAGACAACAAAAAAGAAGAGGAAGCCACATTGCACTAGCCTCCTCTCCCAATTCATCCCAGGACACCAGAACAAAAGCACAGCAGTGAGAACGCCAGGCGGTCCCTCAGGGTCCTTCCATACCAGGTGGGTGGGGTGAGCAAGTGCTAAGTTAAGGAAGGCCAATCAGAAGCCCTTCAACCCTCCTCAAAGCAAACACCCAGTCTGAGCCCAACACGTCCTCCACTGTGCCTCAGAGGGCCACGGAAGGCATCTCTACAGAAAGCTTCCTGAGGGGACAGAACCATGGGAACAACTGGGAACTTGGTTAATCTGAGAAGTGTTATGGAGATGAGGTAGCTTTGGCCTATGAGAGGGAGCGCAGGCAGGCAAAGGAGACCTGACTGGCCTGCGCTGGGAAGCAGAGATAAATAAAACAACACAAAATGAAAACAAAAACAAGCATCTGGCCTCCACCTCAGCACACGCTGTGGGTGGGGGCTCCGGATAGAGCTGGATGCCTACCCTTCTGAGAAAGCTGCCTCTTGTGTCAGCCCCCTGCAGAAGCAGCAGGGCGGGGGGGGGGGGGGGCGGAGGGAGAGGGGGGGAGAAGAAACTAGTGTACCTCATTCCACACAGGGTTCACACTGTTCTTGATGACTTTGGTTCTCTTCTTCACCCCTGTGGGAGACAAAGAAGGGAGAGTGGAGACACATCCCACTGCAACCCATCCACCCTGCCAGGTTCATCTGCAGAGACCACTCCCCACCCCCCACACCCCTTTGGACTCAGCTCCAAAGGAAAGTTCATGAAACCAGCATGGCCTCTAAACACTACCTAGGAATGCCCAATGGTTGTTATACTTCTCTGTTAGCTTTGGGGGCCACTAAACAACAGTGTGACCAGAAGGACGTTTTGAAAGAAAGTGTTCAGTTGGCAGGCATGGTAATATGTGCCTTTAATCCCAGCACTTGGGAAGCAGACACATGTGGACTTCTGTGAGTTCAAGGCCAGCTTGGTCTATAGAGAGAGTTCCAGGCCGGCCAGGATCCTGCCTCAAAAAAAGAGGAAGAAGTGGGGCATGGAGGGGGAGAGAGAGAAAGAGGGGGAGGCAGAAGAAGAGGAGGAGGAGAAAGAAAAGGAACCGTCTGAGCTGACTTGTCATGGGTTAGGTCATCATGGCCATTGTCATTCCTACCCCTCTGTTCTCCCCGATCTTCTGTCTCCTACCCCCATCTATGCTGCAGGTTAACCCAGGCCCCACTGGATTAGGCAAGCACGCTACCACTGAACTTCATCTCCAGCCCCTTGGTGACTTTCCAGACCTCTTGTGAAAATGAACACTTAGGGCTGGTGATGCAGCTCAATAGGTAGAGGCCCAAGGCTTAGTCCCAAATACTACATACACTAGCTGTGGTGGTGTACTAGTGCTCAGGAGCCGGAGGCAGGAGGACCAGCAGTTCAGGGCCAGCCTTAGCTACACAGGGAGTTTGAGGCTAGCCCGGGCTACCAAGCAGACTGTCTCAGACAATTTTTTTTAATGATGAAAATAAAATTAACAAACAAACATGAATAACCTTCCAAGAAAATATTCAATTTCTCTTTTAAAAATACAAATTGTGTTATTGCATTTACACAAAATGTCCAGAATAGTCAAATCCATAGACTAGGGGTTTCCGGGGGTAGAGTATGGAGGAGAGGAATTGGGAGTAATTAATAGCTATGAGTTTGAGGAACAATGTTCTGGAATTAGATAATTAATTATATTTAACCTAAAATCACCAAGTGTGCTCACTCTGTTTGTTCTGTGATACTAGGGATTGAACCCAGGGTTGAACTAATGCTAGGCAAGCACTCCATTTGGTAATTTTGAGACAAAAATCTCATTCAGTGTCTTAGGCTGACCTTGAACTCCCTCTAGAACTTTAGATCCTCTTGTCTCAGCCTCCTCAGTAGCCAGGATTACAGATCTATGCCACCTGGCCCAGCTTAACTGGTTAAAATGATGGAGTCAATTGTTTGTGAATTTTACCTGGGGTTTAAAAAAAAAAAACTTGCCATCCCCTCTGAGACCTACAAAGGGTTTATGGGGCAAAAGTAGATGCAAATAATCCTATCTGGCTCATGCAGCAGGAGGGAAGCAGGTGGCTTTGGAATAGACAACTAGAAGAACTAACCCTGTGATGTCTGAGAACTGGCCAGTGTGACTGTAGGTGGCAGGCAATGGCAGCTCTTATGGAGCTGGGAGCACAAAGGCCTACTATCCCTATGAGCCTTGAAGGAAAGACAGTGCAGAAGACACCCAGAGAAAACTGCTTCTAGGGCTGGATGCTAGACTATGTGGGCAGACTAGGTTCCTAACAAAGCTGGGCCTGGTGTGCAGCCCCGGTCTCTACTGGGCAGGCAGGTCTGCTCCTCTCAGGGTGATCCCCGGAAAGGGGCCACACTGGGTTGACAATATCAGAGTGAGGAGGGTCCCACTAAGCATACTAAGCTACAGGCCTCCCTCCCACAAAGACAGAACTACAGAGAACAGCAGCTAGGGAGAGATGGGCCAGAGAGCTGATGGAGCTAGGCATGGCCACTCTGTTCAGACAGGCATGCTTGGCTGCCCCACTTTCCTAGGCAGCATCCAGAATGGTGTCTGACTGCACAGAAGGGGAAGTGAAGAAACCAGCCAAGGAACCCTCGGCTCACTCAGGCCTTCAACCCTTCCCGTACAACCCACAAGATTCTCTGTTGAGAAGCCTGTGGTCTCCACTGGACTGCACAGACCATGGAATCTCCTCAAAGATCTGGAAGTGTGTTCCTGGAGCTGGAGCCCTGAGTCCTCCAGAGTTGAGCTGTGTCTGGGCTTAGCCAGCTTCCTAGTTGTTCAGCCTGCTCAAGTTTCCCCGGGGATTGTAGAAGTGGGTGAGCCTCTAGCTCCCCTCCCCCCTGGCTGTAAATCACTGAGGTTGGGAGGTTGGTGGGCTCTGTGGATACACAAAGCATCACCAGACAGTTCTTGTTCAGTCTGAAGCTTCTGGGTCCCAGAATGTCATTCTTCTCAGTGACTGAGGATCCCAAAGAGCTTTTATTTAGAAACTGAAACTGAAGTAGTTAAAATATTGTTTAGTAATCAATTCAGCTGAGCAGGACAGTCATCCTAGCACCCAGGAAGCTCTGGCAGAAAGATCAGGACTTCAAAACAGCCCAGGGCCTGTCTCAAAGCAAAATTGGTAATCAACTTAAAATAGTGGGAAGGGATTAAAGAGATTGCTCAGCAGTTAAAAATCATGTACTGCTCTTCCAGAGGACCCAAGTTCTATTCCCAGAACCCACATCAGGCAGCTCACAACCACCTGCAACTCCAGCTCCAGAGGATGTGATACTCCCTTTTGGCTAGTAAGCACAACTGCATTGGACATGCATGTGCTCCCATACAGACACACCTGAGAAACACGTAATCAAAATAAATGAAAATTATAAGAAAAGTATATATTTAAGCCAGGCAGTGGTTGTGCATACCTTTAATCTCAGCACTTGGGAGGCAGAGGCAAGTGAGGTCAGCCTGAGTACATGGACATAAAGAATATAGTAGGTGGGGGCTGGAGAGATGGCTCAGTAGTTAAGAGCACTCACTGCTCTTACAAAGGACCTGAGTTCGGTTCCCAACACCCATATGGCAGCTCACAAACATTTTTAACAACTCCAGTTCCAGGGGATCCAACACCCTATATGGCCTCTGCAGGCATCAGGTACATGTACGGTATACTTACATACAAGCAGGCAAAGACTCATTCACATAAAATAAAAACAACAAATATTGAAAAAACAAAAGGATACAGTAGACATATACACGCAAGCATCAAAGCCTTAAGTGATGTCAAGGGGCCAGCAGTTTTAGCTTCCCCAACATGAAAGAAAATAGCAGGGCAAATGTCAACTTGGTGAAAAAGGTGAGCCGTTTAATGTTACAGTGGATGTTGTTTTGACCTTGTCAATTGACTCCAAGAGTCTTGGGAAATTCATTAAGATTTCAGCCTCATTTTGCTCGTTTGTAAGAGCATGGTGATAACTCCACAAAAAATTAGTAAGACAGCAAGTATGAGGTACCCAACTGCCCTCAAGCTCATCAAAGTTACATTTACCTCCCTTCCTTCCCTTCCCTTCTGTAGCTACTCTGATGCACCTATCCAAGTCTATGAACTCTCTAGTAGCATCCCATTGGTCACTCTCAGACAAGCCACCCCCATCCCCCCACCCCCACCCAGTGCTGATGTCAGAGGTCAGAGATAGTTCTTCTCTCTTGGGCTCCCAAGACAGCTGGGACCTCAGGCCAGGGTAGCAGCTCACAGTGTTCTTCTCTATCTGTATTGTGGTAGTTTCAATAGATATGGCCCCATAGACTCATGTGTTTGAATGCTTGACCCACAGGGAGTGACACTATTAGAAGGTGTGGCCTTGTTGGAGGAATTGTGTCACTGTGGGGGTGGGTGCTGTGGGATATTCTTCTGTATGCTGGGAATATGTGTTGCTCTGATTTGGTTGATAAATAAAATGCTGATTGGCCAGTAGCCAGGAAGGAAGTATAGGCAGGATAAGCAGACAAGGAGAATTCTGGGAAGAGGAAGGCTGGGTCAGGAGATGCCAGCCTACTGTCTAGGGGAGCAGCATGTAATGGCATACAGGTAAAGCCACGGAACATGTGGTGACATATATATTAACAGAAATGGGCTGAGTTTAAGTGCAAGAGCTAGTCAGTAGTTAGTCTGAGCTAACGGCCAAGCACTTATAAATAATATTATGCCTCTGGGTTTTCATTTGGGTCTGAGTGGCTGTGGGACTGTGGGACCACGGGACCCCGGTGAGACCAGGAAAACTTCAGCTACAGGTAGGCTTTGAGGTCTCAGAAGTTTAAGTCAGCTCAATCCCTGCTGCCTGTGGTTCAAGATGTAGAACTCTCAGCTGCTTCTCCAGCACCATGCCTGTCTACATGCCACCATGTTTCCCACCATGATGACAATGGACTAAACCTTTTAACTATAAGCAAGTCCTAATTAAATGTTTTCCTTTATAAGAGTTGCAGTGGTCTCTTCACAGCACTAAAAGCCTAACTCAGACACATATGTTGGTGCACTGACTAGGCTGTGAATTTTCAGAGGACAGCACCACACCTCTTCATATTACCAACCCCAGGTCAAAATAAGGTGCCTTAGTAATTGGAAATTAAGTGACCAGACTCTTTCTGAAGTTGCTGTGAGTTAACTTCCTCAGCAAGGAACAGAAGCAGTGTTCTTGGGGACACCATAGCCTTCCTTACTGGCATGGGACAGTGCAGGTGAATGGAGAGGTCAAAGGAGGCAGCATGGGATCAGAGGCATGCTGGAAAGGGCACCAGTTGTCTTCTCTGTGTTGGCCTAGACCTGCCCTGGGTAGACCACTGGGTCTCTTTTTTGGCTCCATGTTGCTGTGGCTCCCAAGGGACCCCTGGGGGCTATAAAGACAGTTCAGGTAAATCATTCATCACACAAGCTTAGAGTCGTGAGTGTGGACCTCCCAGCACCAAGGGGAAAAGCCGGGCACAGTGATGTCAACCCCAGTGCCCCTAACCAGGAGATAAATGATGGAGACAAGAGACTTGCCAGCAAACAAGGTGGAAGGTGAGGACTGATACCTGATGTCCTCTGACATCTACAGGCATATGCCATCGTGGCCTTAAAGAGCTTGGCACCTTCTAGGCCTCAGCCCCCCAGCAGTGCGCTGATCTGGGTCTACTACAGGGTTTTGAGGGGGCAAGAGATGAAAGCTAAGTGTCCACTTCCCCTCCCCTCTCAAGGATCTGCTTCCTGTGGCCTCCAGAAGTAACATGGAACATTCCACATGCTGCTCTTCTTGAGTGGCCCACTAAGAAACTCATTTCCTGATGCTCTCTGCTACCATAATTAGGCACTATGCGTGACAGCCCCGGGCTAAGTGTCTTTAAACCAGCTTCTACTTCCTGTACTCCCTGGAGGTAAAACAACAGAGGACTTAGGCGATTTTACAAAGTCCTGACTAGAAGAGAGAACTCTGGGACCCTCCCAGTGAGCTTGGGAGGGGCCACTTAGGGGAGTACAACCCCAAAGAAGAATAGGAGATATTGAGGCTCAGTTATAAAGTGAGATGTACAAGCGTGAGGACCTGAGTTCTAGTCACAGAACACATGTAAAAAGTCAGGTACGGCAGTGCATGCTTGTAAACCAGTGCTGGGGAAACAGAGACGGAACTCCCTGGGCTTGCCGGCCGGCCAGCCTAAGAGAATTGGGGAGTCCCAGGTGCTAGTCAGAGAGCCTGTCTCAAAAAACAAGATGAAAAGTTCCTGAGGTCCAAGGCTGACCTAAGACTTACACATGTGCGTGCGTGCCTCTGTGTGTGTGTGTGTGTGTGTGTGTGTGTGTGTGTGTGTGTACACAATATGCATAGAAATTCGAACTTTCTTTTTTAAAGGAAAGAAACATTGACTGGCTCATCATGTAGCTTAGAGGCACCGAAGGAAGGGCCGACACCCTTGCTAATCCTGTGCCTGGCCATTGATTCTGGCCTTGGCTTTTCATCTAACAAACTCCAAAGTGCACAGCTCCTGTTGGGGGATGAGGGGGGGGTGTAGGAGCTCCACAGATGCTCTGAGGATGTGCCCAGGATATCCACAACAGCTGTAGGGAACACACACACACACACACACACACACACACACACACACACACAAAGAAGGAGGAGAAGGAAGGGAGGGAGGGAGGGAGGGAGGGAAGAAGGAAGGAAGGAAGGAAGGAAGGAAGGAAGGAAGGAAGGAAGGAAGGAAGGAAGGAAGGAAATGTGTGATTCTGGGTGCCGGGTATCTGGACTGGTCAAGATCACAGAGGTAGAGAACGATGGTAGTTGGTAGGGTTGGGGATCGAGAACTGAAGTGTCTCCTGAGTGTGGAGCTCTGGAAAGCGTTCTAGAGAAAGGTAGTACCAACTGCACAACTAAATGGATGGGATTTTGTTGTTCTGTTTGGGTTTAGTCTTTGTGGGTAGATTTTGCTGTTTGTTTGGAGGGGGAGTGTATGCTAAGGAAGAGACCCAGGGCTGAGTGCATGCTAAGCACACACTATACCCCTGAGCTACACTCCGAAACCCATGAATGTGCTTAATACCGCACTGACTTAGAATACCTCAGCTTGCCTCTGCTGAGTGCTGAGATTAACTAATGTGCCACCACACCCAGGCCATGACTATATTTAATACCACCAAATTTAACACTTAAAATCGGTTAAGATGATAAATTTAACCAGGCATGATAGCACACATCTGTAATCCCAGAATTTAGGAAGCAGAGGCAGGAAGTTCACTGTAAATTCAAAGTTAACCTAATCTACATAGCAAGTTCTAGGCCAGCCAGGCCTACATAGCTAGACCTTGTCCTCACCCCCAAAGAAAAAGAAAGAGATAGACATTATATAATATGTATCCTATCACCATCTTTCTAAAGTCCTTGGGGAAGAAGTCGAGGACATGGGCAGCAGGCCTGGGGGCTATTGGCTAGGGTCAGGTGGACACAGGGAGGAGGGAAGGTTCTGACTCAGAGAACACATGGGTAGCTGCTGAGAGCCCCCCTTGGAGAGAAAGCAGAGGCAGCAAGATATTGAGTATTTGGGACATGGGGACTCTCTATGGGTTCATAATGACTGCCAACTGACAGGATCTAGAATCCCCCTGGGTACAAACTCTGGGCATGTCTGTGAGTGTTTTCTAGGTTAGGCTGATGGAGGAAGACCTGCCCTCATTGCCAAACTGGGTAAAACAGAGATGGCTAGCTCAACACCAGCTTTTCCATCTCTCTCTACTTCCTGACTTCTGATCCAGTGCGGCCAACCACCCCAAGGCCTGTGGCCATGACTTCTCTGCTGTGATGGATTATAGCCTCAAACCATGCGCCAAAATTTCCTTAAGCCAGCTGCCAAGTGTCTTGTTGCTGCAACAAATAACGCTCTAGTGCAGAGGTGAGTCTGCCCCTGAGCCAGGTGGCAGAACTTCCTGGCTCAGAGGCTACAGAGCTTCTAATACCACAGCAGTCTCTTGTTCACCCCACAAATACACGTCGTGGGCTTGCTACATGCCAGTGTTCTTACCCCAATTCCCACTAGTCACAAGTCAAAGAAGACAATAGGAATCCCAGTGTCAGCAGACCACTGACTACAGAGGAGAAAAAGACAAGCTTGAACCTGTTCCAAGACCTACATGACGGTCACCCACCTCACCAGCAAAGCACTTCCTGTCCCACCTTCAATCACCCCCTCCTCATATGGCTAACCCTGGCTGGAACCACACCAGCAAAGCACTGCCCTTCCCACCTTCCATCAACCCTCCTCATATGGCTAACCCTGGCTCAAACCACACAGCTCAGGAAAGAGAGCGGGAAGAAGCCCAAGTGATGGTTACCATGGCTGCCATGGAGTACACTCAGAACAAATTAAGATTTCCACTCGGAACTGGAAATGATACTCTTATGCAAATTTTCTTGTTGTTGTTTCTTTAAGACAGTCTCATATAGTCCAGGCTGGCTTTGAACTTACTATGTGGAGGCTGTCCTTGAACTCCTATGTTGCCTCTGCCTCCCAAATGCTTGGATTATAAGCAAGCTTCACCACACTCGGCTCTATGCAATTTTTATCAATTAAAGAAACAAACACAGGGCTGGAGAAGTGGCTCAGTGGTTAAGGACATTGGTTGCTCCTCCAGAAGACATGGGTTTGATTCTTAGCACTCACGCAGTGGCTCACAACATATGTAACTCCAGTTCCTGGGAATCCAATGCCTACCTCTGAACTCCACGGACACTAGGCATGCATATGATTTACAGACATAGTTGTAGGTAAAACAAACACATAAACATTTCTTTAATTAACTGAAACATCTATGGAAAAATGTTACTATTCTTAACATGTAAAGACTACTTGTAACTAACTCAAAAAACAAATACTACTCACCTCCAAAATGGGCAAATTAAAAAGATTTTCAATAGGAAATAGATGCTAATAGTTAATCGTGAAATATCATTAATATTGCTTTTTAAGACAGGCTTTCAGGTAACCCAGCTGACCTTGAACTCTCTATGTAGCTTAGAATGATCTTGAACTTCTGATCTTCCTGCCTCCACCCTAAAATCTGGGACTATGGGTCTAAACCACCACTCCTGATTTTGTGCCTTGATTGTGTAGGCATGGAACCCTGGACCTCAGGCACACCAGGCAAGTACTTCACCACCTAAATTAACCCCCTCTAGCCCAACAAGTTCTATTTGAACCTTAAAAGATAGTCAGAGGTTTTCATAATCTTGAGAAAATAAACCCTCAAACATGGCTGATAGAAGATAGTGACGGGCATATCTCAGCAAAGCCTCAGATGTGGCCACGGCAATGCTGCTTCTGAAACTCACCCAAAGAAAGAAGGTAGTTAATACACAGGCAAAGAAGTGCCATCAGGATAGACTTCAAGTCAGCAGCATAATTTAAGAATTGAATATAAATATTTTTTAATGTGGTAGAGAGCCAGGCATAGTAAGAGATGCCTAGAATACCAGCAATGGGGAACCTGAGGCAGAAGACTCTTGAGAGTTCAAGGTCAACCTGGGCTGCATAGCAAGACCCCGTCTCAAAAAGAAAGAGTGATATGATCTAAATGCTCTTCAAAAGAGAATTGACTGAATTAATCACTGTGCGTCCGTCCACCAAATAAAACACTCTACAGACTTTCTAAAGAGCTATGTAGAAGAATGAGGACTGACACAGAAAGTATCCTTGGTTTATTTCTATTGTTATGTTTTTATTACTTATTTTTTTAGTTGAAAATGGATTTTGGCGGGAGCTGGAGAGATGGCTGAGAGTTAAGAGTACCCACATGGCAGCTCACAACTGTCTATAACTCCAGTTCTAGGGGATCCGACAACCTCACACAGACATACATGCAAGTAAAATACCAATGCACATAAAATGAAAATAAATAAATTTAGAAAATAGGTTTTTTTTTCATATGATGCATTTCGCTTATGGTTTTCACTCCCCCAGCCCTCCCAGATCCTCCACACTTTCCCACCCACCTGTCCTGGATAGTTTGATGCCAACTTGACACAAACTAGAGTTATCTGGAGGGAGGAGGAGATCTCAACTGCGGAAAACGCCTCCACAACACCCAGCTGTAGGGCATTTTCTCAATTAATGATTGATAGGGAGGGCCCAAGACATGGTAGGTAGTGCATCCTGTGCTGATGGCCCTGGATTGTATAAGAAAGCAGGCTGGACCAGCCATGAGGAGCAAGTCAGTCAGCAGCACTCCTCCCTGGCCTCTGCATCATCTGCTGTCTCCAGGTTCCTGCCCTGCTTGAGTTCCTGTCCTGACTTCCTTCAATGGTGAACAGCAAATATGGAAGTGTAAGCCGAATAAAACCTGTCCTTCCCGACTTGCTTTTTCATCATGGTGTTTAATCACAGCAATAGAAACCCTATGACACCACCCAAACCCACACCCCTTCTTTCTCTCCCTCATTATAAAATAAACAAGCATCTGAAAAATAAAAAATAAGATAAAATAAAAACAAACCAGGATAGGACAAAGAGGAAAAAAAAAGTCAAAATGCGTAAGAAACACATATAGATGCAGAGACTCACACACCTGCACACACAGAAATCCCATAAAACCATAAAACTGGAAACCATAATACATAAGCAAAAGACCTGTAAGGTTATATCTTATATTTATATATATATAATTCCCAGATAAAGCATGAGAAAAAAATCTCAAAAACACTACTGAATTCATTTCAGTGTTGAAATGTCAGTTGGGCCTAGGGCCTGCCCTTAAGTGTGGTTTGTATACACAGTGATACTCCATTAGAGAAAACTAATTTTTCCTTTGTGAGTGGTTATCAGATGGAGATAACTTCTGGATTACGGTTGAGGGCTTGTGTCCACTTCCCTTCTAGCACTGGGATCCCACCTGGCTTAGACCTCTGCAGGCCCTATGCATGCTACCTTGGCTTATTTTTGAATATGCAAACTTTCAGGGGTCCTCTGCAGAGGAAGGCAGGGACTCTGGGGAGTTGTAGAGGGTAGAAATAGCCAGTCTATTCCTGAGCCTGGATGACATTGCAAGGTGTCCCATCATGGCGTATCCATCACAGCAGAATTTCTGCACCCTGCACTATTAATATATGGGGCCACACAAATCCTTGCCATTAGCTCTGTGGAGCCTGCATCACATATCATGGGCTGTTGAGCAGCATTGCTGGCCTCTGGGCACTGCATTCCAGCAGCCACCTGCTCCCCCCAGGAATGCCAACCCAAAGTGTTTCCAGATACTGACATAGGTTCCCTGAGGAACCGCATCACCTCAGTGGCCCTTCAGTCCATCTCCCCTGACAGGTGAGGCAGAAATACTGTCCCCCTAAGGGACAGATTATCCTGTAAGACCCCCAGGCTCTTGCCTGGGAGACAGAGGGGAGAGGGAGGAGAGGAGACCCAATGAGCAAACAAGGGAGAGGCAGGGAAGGGGAGCAAAGCCTTCTGGGTTCCTGACCAGGAATTCACCAGGTAGGGGACATGGCAAATTCCAGAATGTTTGAACTTCAAAGTACCAGGGGACTGATTTTGTCCTGGAATGCATCTCCAGCATCTAGAATGAAAATGGGTACATAAGATGTGCTCAATAAATATTTGTTCAATGGGTAAATGAATTTGTTCAATGAATAGAGGGATATAAATAATTGCATAAAGGATGGAAAGATGGTCAGGGCAGACGAGAGACGTCAAATGCAGTAAGAAAAGAAGCTGAAACGCTCATTCATACAAAAGATGGTCCAAAGGGTCTATGTGGGCCCAGCTACTCAGGGCAACTTTGGTTAAGTAATTAATCGGTGAACACAAGAACAAAGACATGACCAGTATTAATTAATAGCTTGTATCCTGAGGTCCTCAGCTAGGGAAGCCAGACAGCTCCGAGTCCAACCTCCCAGAACCCAGAATCTATTTTTGGAGGCAGGTCCTGAAATTACATCTGAAGCTGGAATGCACAGACAACAACTGCAGAGTGAGGCCAGTCCAGGCCCGCACATCTCAGCTACACATTGGAACTACACACAGTGCTTGGTGCAGGCTAGCTTCTCAGCAAGTGCGCCACTGTCCCTCGCTGCTTACCAACCCTGACTGTGCCTCAAAACTCAAGGAGCCTGGTCAGGAATACCCATTGGGCCCCACCCAAAGAGATCTAGCCCTCAAACACAGAGGCCAGGGAGCTTTGGCAGTGGGCTTTGTTGAAGGTATACTCTAAGGTGGAGATTCCCCAACTGGGTGCTTCATAAACCCTGCATCTTGTTCTAATGGGTAGGCATCAACTCAACCCCAGATTCCATGAAAAATGCCCTGGGCAAGCACAATTACTTCACCCATAGCATCATCTCCAAAATGGCCTGCATCAGATATACATTAGAAGCTGATTCTTAGGTCACCTCCAAGATGTTCTTAGGTAGTACCCAGAGCATTGTTTAAACACGCTCTACAGGTGACTCTCAGGTACCATAAAGTATAAGGACCATGCCCAGATTGAGGGAGCCATATATTATTCAACAGAAGACATTCCAGTGAATTATCAGGACAGGTGGCTGCTTCTGGAGCTCTGGCCTCTGAAGAAGGCTGAGGAGAATGTGCTAGCAGACCTAACAAGGTGCTGTTGCAGCTGAGCAGGAGACTACTGAAAACCAGGGGACTCTTAGGAGCCTCCTTGGAGAAGGTGGCAATACAGACTCTGAAGTTAACTCTCTTCTCTGCTGGAGATGTTAGCTGTGCAAGAGAACAGCTAGGCTCCATACAGGAGGGGGTGCTGAGATGGGGAAGGATGACAGATGAGTATTTGCAGGGTACCTGACCCAGGGCAACAGCCAAGCAGCGCTTCAAGCTCTGGTCACCTATCTGATGCAAGAGCAGTGCCCATGCTCGGTGTTGGAAGTTTTATCTGGTATTTTGGTTTGTTTTGGTTTGAGCCAGGGATGAAGCCCAAGCGTTCCATCATTTATGTTGGGAAAACACTCTACCAGTAGCCCAGGATCCCAATAAAGGAAAGTGGTTGCCTAGTGAGCAGGAAGACCCAAGTTTGACGTTAAAACAAACAAACAAACAAAAGCCCAGCATTTGGGGGGAAGCTGAGACAGATAAAACTTAATGGCTCACTGGCCAGCCAGCTTCAACAACCTGGAAAATCCTAAGCCAGTGAGAGACCGTGTCTCTAAAATAAAATAGTGATTAGCACCTGAGAACAGAAGTGTATCCTCTGGCCTCCCATACATGTATGTACACATATGTATCCATACACATACATACACCACACAAAGAAAAGTGCTCTACCACTGAGCTACATCCAACAACTGCCTCAACAATTTCTATATAGTGAAAGTCATGTATAGAAAGTCACACTCTGAGTCACTCATCTCTCACTATTATTTGGGGGGGGGGGGTTGGAGTACTTGCAGAGTGAATAGAAATCTTGGGTCCCTGGCATCCCCACTGATGTCACAAAGATTAACATCTTTGTGAAAAGCTCTGCCTCAGTTCCTCCTCTATGTGTAGCTATCTTTTTCTGTATTTTTCAATCCCACAGAGCCACAGAGTCTAGCTCCTTAGGAGGAAGCCCTCTCTCCTCTGCTTGCTGCTTGGTTATCTTTATCTGCAGACCTGGGGTCCTGACTCACGGCTATTGTTCCTTCCTCTTCCCTTTCCCCTCCTGAGACACTCCTCCCTTGGGAATCTGCCTGAAGCCAGGGAGCAGAGGCATGAAGAGCGAGGACCGTGCAGTCTCAACGGAGAAACCCTTCTCTAGCCTAAGCGGCGCATACAGAGGCTTAGCTCTTTGAATTTGGAAAACATCTCAGGCACCCCTCACACTTCCTGCGTCAAAGCCATATCCATAAGTATTCAGTTCCTCTTCCTCTGGTTGAGATTTGGCCATTCAAACGGGCAGTGTTCAGTCACGACTCATGAATGGATGGATGGACATAACTTTGAAAACGCACTGTTTAAATGCTCACACACCAGTTCTGTGGCCCTGATTACATCTCTACTTTCTGTGTCCATCTTCCAACCCACCCTGTGTCCGCTTCTCAGGAAGTGCCGTCATTTCTTCCTTCTGGGTACCGTCTTAGAAAAGTAATAACGACTGGCTTAGCCTGGTACTTCAAGGATCCTTAAGCCCTGTAGCATTTGCTGTTTCAGGTTTCCTGGCTACCAATCCCAGGGTGGGATGTCTGGTTTGATCTGGGTCCACAGACCCCGAAATTGGGTGCAGAGAAACGGATGGTGCCCAAGAGTGGATGCAGTGGCCTCGGGGCTCTCACCTCGGAAAATCAGGCTGGCGACAGGGTCGCTGCGCCGGTCCTTCTTCAAATTGGGGAGGTTGCTGGCCCTCGCCAGCAGGCAACAGAGCATGGCTCAGCAGCCCAGGAGTGCGGAGGGAGCAGGAGCGCGGGACACAGCCACTACTACACGACCAGCGTTCAGATCTCGGATGGCCACGCTGAGAGAGCGGTCGCTCTACTGCGCCTCCGGGGAGACTTGGTCAGCCGGAGATGCGAGGCTGCGCATGGGACAAGTTACACCCACAGGGCGGATCCTCCCCTCCAGGCCGGCTTGGGTCCGCCCTCAGGGAGGTGGCCGGGGAGGAGCAAGAATGGAACTTGGCCCTGTCCAAGCTCGGGTGCCTTGTTCTGAGGGTCCCCAGGGAAGGAAACGGGTGGCGAGTGGCGGGCAAGGACAGTGCAGGGTCTATGCCTGAGGCACCATGGGCCCGGAGGGCTGCACGCTGAGCGCCTAAGGAGTGCACACCGTGCATCCGGAGCACCCAGACCCGGCTCCGAGCAGCCGCGGGGAATTCCCGGTGGCTCCTAGAGGTGTCTGGACTCAAATCATAAAGGCGTTCCCAGTCGCTGAGCATTCTATCTCCTGCAGTTCCCTGCTGCGACAATCTCTAAACTCCTCACCCTCTACGGTGGAGAAAGTTGCTGAAGTTTTGGTCCTTAGCACTCTTCTGCATGTTGTCTGATCCCTTAACAGCTTACGAAGGTCCTCCTCACAGGGACTTCTGTTTTCCAACACTCCAGCAGGTAGCTGGGGAAAGAACGTGGTCCCTCCCCTTCTTATGTTGAGGGACACAGCGCTTTCTGGGGGAAATCCCACTCTGTGCATCCCACTCCGCTCCAGCACCCTAACGGCGTGGCTTGACAGGGAAGACAATCAACTGAGGTGGATGCTAGAGGTCTGTGACTGTCAAGTTCCTCAGTCTCCCTCTCCCCTGATAGCAGACACCACTCCACCACTAAGCTAAAAACACCCCAGCCACATGCTCTTTTTGCAACTGCCTTTGAAAGAGCCTCCAAACTTTCTGCCTGCATTCTTTCTCCTCTACTCACTTGAACCGTCCAGTCATGCTTCCAACTCTCATCACACAACCCAAACCACAGAACTTATGAGCTCTGCTGCACAGAGCATGTTCTCCATAAATAATTATTTTAAAAAAGAAATGGTTTAAAAACAGACCCACAGGGCTGGAGAGATGGCTCAGAGGTTAAGAGCACTGACTGCTCTTCCAAAGGTCCTGAGTTCAATTCCCAGTCAACCACAAGGTTGCTCACAACCACCATCTGTAATGAGATCTGGCGCCCTCTTCTGTGTACATAATAAATAAGTCTTAAAAAAAAACAGACCCAGATCCCATCCCTTCTCGGCTTAGGTCACCACTCTGAAGCCACTGCTTGTTTTGCCCCGAGATACAGTGACAGACTCCATCCAGCCTCTGCCCTTGCCTCCACCACCACCCTGGTGCACTGTCAACCCAGCATCACCTGGAGTCACTCCTCCACTCAGAATCTTTCCATAGCTCCCGTCTCACCTGAAGTAGAACCCAGAGCCCCTAGATGACTGTTAAATCCCTGCCCGACCCACCCTTCTTCAGGCTCCTTGCCCTCCTCAAGGTTCCTCAAACCTGCCAGGCCAGCGGCCTTTGGATCCTGAGAGCTGTTCTCTCTGCTGTAATGCCTACTCCTGCCCCTCATTTGCGGATCCCCTCTTCAAGGACCTCCACCCGCTATCAGTTTAAACCTGCAACATGTACCCTCTTTCATGATCTGTTATTGTTTATTTCATTTGTCTGTTTATTGAGGTGGAGCCTCATGTAACCCACGCTGGTCTTAAACACTCTTTGCAGGGAAGAATGACCTTGAACTTGTGATCTTCTTGCCTTCCCTTCCTTAGTGCTGGAATTGTAGGTACATAGCACAATGCCCAGTTTATGCAGTTCTGCAGCTCCAATTCAGGGCTTTGGGGGGCGTGCTAGGAAAGTGCTCTACCAACTGAGCCACACAGCACACCACCCCTTCCCCAAGGCTCCCTTGCATGGTTGCTTTTAGTACCAATCACTAGGCAATGTCTACATCTTTTCCACCCTTCCCGTTAGAATGTTGGGAGGGCTCTAAGGTGTTAGAGGAATTAGCACAGTCAGTGTATCTGGGGTAGACATTAGAATGGAGAGTTGTCACTGTATCTAGGGTTGACATTAGAATGGAGAGTTGTCACTGTATCTGGGGTTGACATTAGAATGGAGAGTTGTCACTGTATCTAGGGTTGACATTAGAATGGAGAGTTGTCACTGTATCTGGGGTAGACATTAGAATGGAGAGTTGTCACTGTATCTAGGATAGACATTAGAATGGAGAGTTGTCACTGTATCTAGGGTAGACATTAGAATGGAAAGTTGTCACTGTGTCTAGGGTAGACATTAGAATGGAGAGTTGTCACTGTATCTAGCGTTGACCTTACAATGAGTTGTCACTGTATCTAGGGTAAATAGTTGTTTTCTAGAAGTACTTTGACCTGGAAAATCATTATGGAAAACAGTAAAGAATCATTGTGGAAAACAGTTACTGTTTTCCAGGATTTGTAGGATTGTTTTTCTGAGGGGTGTCACAGCCTTTGCATGGCTTTTGTCACAAGATGCCTCAGGGACACCTGAGGCTCTTGAGTTATTGTGTAGTGTAAACGGCACACAATAAAGGACCCAAGTCATGTGGGCATGTAATGCTTTCCTTTCGAGAGACATATAGATCAGCTTAGGGATCTTGGTATGAAAAAATACTTTATGCAAAAAACAACTTTGTGTAACAATCAATAAATACACCTTTGTAAGCGGGTTGAGGTTCAGTTCAGTTCAGATCATCAGAGGCTGGACCTTCCTGCTGCTACACAGGCCTTAAAATTTCATCTTGGAGTGACCTCTTTCTTCAACTGACCTATGCAACATAGAACACCCTGACACTAAGGAGTTGGAGGAGTTTTGTTAGTCATGGTAGCCTTCCTAGCACCTGGAACCGGGTTTTGCACATGGCAGGCTCTCTATAAATGTCTTCTAAACAGTTCACTAAGAGGACACTCCACCCCACACTTCTCATTGGTCACCTCTAGCTTATTGGGAATCAGCCACATCCTTCCACCCTGTATGCTCCACATCAGGGAATGTAGGCAGCAGATGGCAGCAGCCACATCTCTAGGCACAGAGGGACATGCTCTCAAGAAGAGGAAGGCCTCTAAAGGGCCAGTGAGTCCCATTGGAATGGGGCATGATAAAGGGAAGGGTAAGGAGAGTCGGAAGCTGTCCACTTTCCAGAATCTTCTCTAGCTGCTTGGACCCTCTCTTCCTCTCCTTGACTCTACTCTCCCTTGGCTCCTACCTCTCTCCTAGCAGAACCTAGGTGATGAGATGCCCACCTTTGGCTCCACGCTGGACACTGCTGTATCTCCTGCCAATGGCAGAGTTGAACTCCCACTCCTGCTTCCTGTAAGTAAGACAGCATAGAGCAAATTGCCAATGAGACCCAAATGTGCCAGGTACCCTGGACAGCAGATCAGAGAGAGCACTGAAACTGCCTGGTTCAGAGTGATGCTATAGGAGTGTGAGGTGCACATACTTATCCAGAACTCATCCTGTCTCTACCTTTCAGATGAGTGACTGGTCACTTGGAACTGTCATTTAAGTCTACTTGAGCCAAGAATGTCAGTTAATTGCAACTTAGATCACCCTTCTGAATACTCATAATGTTGGTATCGCCCAGGTGTCCACATCTGCTTCTGCCTGCTGACTGATGACATCTCCTAATTGGCCATGTCATGGTCACTCCAGCCACATATGGCCCATTACCCACACTGCAGCCATAAGATCTTCAAACATAGTTGGGTCACTGCCCTGATGGAGATCCCTCAAGGACCTCCTCTTCTCTTGGAATAAAGCCTACATTCCTTTCCCATGCCAGAGGTTAAGGCCACTCTGGCCCTCGACCCTAGAACTCCAATTCTAGAGAGTTCTCAGTTTCTCGAACATACCAAGTCCCCCTCCGGCTTGGAAGTCTGCTGGCAGCTGCTTTCCTGCTCCCTCTGCAGTACCACCTTCATCCACCCATGGGGGTCTCAGTTCAAGTATCCAGGCAAGCAGTCCCTGGCCTCCCTCGAGGCTGGGTCACTCTGGTAAGTAACTGCTGCAGCAGAGGCATTATGTTCATGGCAACTGTAAGGGAGGCCTAGCTGCAAAGTTGCTTGTTCATTGTCAGAGAGCAGGGCTGGCTCAGTGCCCTGGTGTTCCCAGTGTGGAGGTCAGGGCTGGCCTGGACTTGAAGCAGTGGACATTGCACAGGGTTCCCAGAATGGGCTCCACCTCCTGAGGCAGGCAGCACTTTTCAGAGAGGACGGCAATGCCCCCTAGGGGCAATTTCAGATATTGTGAGCATTTTTTAAAGATACCTAGCTTTGCCCCAACCCGTATGCGCGCGCAAACACACACACACACACACACACACACACACACACACACACACACACACACACTATCACACCATTTCTCTACCCATGTCCCCACTCCAGTTCACCATAGTCAGCACAGGAAATCTGCAAGGAATGTAACTAATATTTTTAGAGGAATATTTCAAGGGACTTGAGCAAACCATTGGCCTGTGTCCAATAATGAGGGACTCCACATACCATTTCCATAAAACAGAAAAGCAACAACTGGTGTCCCAGACTCTAAACACATCCTGAGGCCTCTTCCCATCTGAACCTCCAACTTCCTGGTCTTCCTGCTCAGAACTTTCACAAAACAGACAGCTGTTCCCTTGTAGACTTCACACTGGGGCCTAGAAACTTAATGGGACCTCCTGTCAAGGGGATTTGTCTCAGTGATAAACACTGTAACAGGGATAGGGAGGTAGCTTAGGCAGAAAAGTGGTTGCCATGAAAATGTGAAGATAGAGTTTCATCCCAGAACCCATGGTAAAAAAAAAAAAAAAAAAAAAAGGCCAGGTGTAGTAGAGCATCCAAATTGAAACCTTTATTTTCTAATCTCCCTTACAGCTAGATGTGAGTATGAGATAAATGAAGTAGGAAGTACATATGTAACTGTCTGATGTGTCTTTAAGGAGAAAAGGTATGCTTCCCCGGTACCTTTCACTTCTGGCTGGAATGTGAATTATGATGCTGTGCTATCACAGGCCATATTGTCAAAGACATTCCCTGGAGAGAACAGAGCAACAGGCAGAAGGATCTTGGGCAACTGATGTACCAGGAGCTTTGGAACTAGGATACGTATATGGCAATGATTGCCATTGTTTATCGTGGAAGCATTAGGGTACCTCATAATCCTGGGTATGCATGCATCTGCAGCTACAGAGGGAGCAACCTGTTTACCCATAAGAGGGCCAGCTGGAAGTGCTGTGGGAATGGAATCAATTGTGAAGCGGTTTATAAAACAAGTCCAGTTTTGTGATTTCATGTTTCCAGACTGATAGAGGTAAGAAAAAAGGAAATTGAAAAGTCCTCGTTGGCTTTAGTGATGTCACCACTCATGGGTGCTGATGGATAAGTCTAAGGGAGAGGATACAGTCCTATAATTTACAGGAGTAAACATAAACACTGTGCATTATACAATACACTGGTGTCCCCTCAGGCCCAGGCTACAGATGTGTTATCTTGGAACAATATGATGTTCCATAGCAAAATTGTGCACAAGTTAAGCGTTGGAAGATTTTCCATACCGATCTCCTCTTTGAGCTTCCTTTGAAAAATCAGAGAATCTAGAAAAGGAGCCCCATTTAATACAAATCTAACACCTGTATAGAGGTCAGGGAGAGAGGTGCACTGGCCCCCACTTACCCGTGAGCTCTTGTATTTTTCGTATAGGCCAGTCTAGGACACATCAGTGGCCAGGCTCCCAAGACACAGGGGAGTTTGTAGTCCTGTTCTCTGTAATCTTTCGGTGGCCCTACTACCTGGCCATGGGTGAAGAGTGAACCTTTCTTTGACAACATTCACATACTGTCTAGAGCTTTGTTTCCCCAAGATCTAAACACCAAGCACCTTGAGGCCCAGGCCCTGACTTCTGGCTCAGTGACATCACTCTTTAGAGGGTGCACTGCATGAATTTTCAGGATTCCTTCAGGACACATTTGCCAGTCCCTACATCTTCCAGAAGTATGGATGCTCCTGTGTGTTCTCTCTGCTACACTCACCTCTCTCTGATGCCCCAATCCAGACACTACCTTCATGTTGCCAAGGATGTAAACACTCATGTAGTCCAACTACAAATATTATTATGTGACCTCCAGGAAGAGCCTGCCATGGTGGCAATGATGCAGGCTCCTGGCCAGCCATCTTTACCTCATGGGATGACCCAGAATTTGCAGAGTCTGATTGAGCATCTGTAAAAACATGAGGATGGCACTTTGCAAAGGTGTTGTCTCCAGCACAGTATGCTACAAGGGAAACATGTGAGTGACAGAGATAAGTACCCTTCCCACCAGCTAGTGCTTCCTCTAAGAGACAAAGGTGGACAGAAGTCAGCAAGCATGCAGTAAAAAAGAGAGAGAATGGGAGAGGGAAGGACTGAAGAGGGTTGAGGGCTCCAGGGAGGTCTCTATAGAAATATGTATCCAGAGAGGCAGAGCAACATTATGAGGCCATGGCCCACCACTGGGCAAGCAGACAGTACCTCAGATCAGAAGGGAAGATGAAGGAGTGGCAGACAAAGGAGACACCAGGGTCCCTGCGGATGGACAAACAGATTCGAGCCATGCAGTTGGTTGTGTATGTTTGGGAGGCCAGTGGATGGACAAATAAAGCTGATGATAGAACTGACTGGGCTAAAAAAATAAAATAAAATACTGAAAGCTTTCTTATATCTGTGCAATAATGTCTTGATAAATGTACATGTTAATTAGAATAGTAATTACAAAAATACGTAATTACAAAAAATACATAATGACATATAATAATTAT
Organism: Onychomys torridus; assembly: GCF_903995425.1. NCBI lineage: Eukaryota > Metazoa > Chordata > Mammalia > Rodentia > Cricetidae > Onychomys > Onychomys torridus. Next base: position 115,805,992 of record NC_050445.1, read on the forward strand.
AGTTAACATATATTAGTTTTTGTTTGTTTATTGAGACAGAGTCTTATGCAGCCCAGGCCAGCCTAGAACTCTATGTAGCTGAGGATGACTTTGAGCTTCTGATCCTCCGGCCTCCATCTCTCAAGTGCTTGGATTACACACATACGTCACCATATGCAGAGTTGGGGATTAACCCAAGGCTCTCTTCCTACCAGGCAAACATTCTATCAACCAAGTTATAACACCAGTCCTAGAGTTAACACGTGTTGAGGCCCAGGCACGGTTGAAAGTGTGTCATCTGGTCTACAACATTTCACAGTGGAGGAAACTGAGAGACACACAGAGTAGTTGAACGACTTGTCCAAGGACACACAGTGAAAAGTGGCAGAACTAGATGCAAAATTCAAGGTTCAAAACCCTAAACAGTTTAGGTACAAAACTGGTACTCTTAGCCTCTCCCTGACTCTTCCTTCTTCCCTCCCTCCCTCCCTCCCTCCCTCTGTCCCTCAATAGTTTTATGACACTGGGTGGTAACCAAGGCTGCCAGCTGCCTGCTCTTCTTAGTCCCCTTTTCAAATTTTATTTCATAGAAAGGCCCACAATGATACCACTGCCCCTCCCCCACAGTACCTGCTATACTCACAAAAAGTTGTCACCTTAGAAACATATGACCCAACACCCTGAACTCAGGGTATCGTGTCCTAAGCAGGTACCCCCACAGGTATATGAGGACTCTGAGTGGGCCTAGCACAAGGGCTGGGACACCTGGAAACTGCACTAAATGGTATCTGACTGGCCCGTCAGACACAGGGAAGCTGAGTCAAGACAGAAGCCTGCTAAGCAGAGAATGTGCCCTCGAGGCCACACAGAACTGAGGACCTCCGGATCTAGGGGAGTAAGAACTACATGTGTGATGTGGCAGGGGGTCGGGGTTATGTGGGTACAGGTCAACATGCAGATGGGCACCAGAGCCTGAATTCAGTCTCCTCCTTCTGTCTCCTAGTCAGACCTAGAGCTGGAAGAAGACAGCAGATGAGTGAAGGAGGTGTAGAGATGACCCTAGATCCAGACTGCCTGGGCTTGAAAGTCCAGTTCCAGTCACTACTGGAGCAAACATCAGGCTCTTTGTGCCTCAGTTTCCTTTTTGATGAAGTGGGGTGATGAGAATTGCTACTACCTGTGCTTGCCATTGGACCAGGATGTAGTCTGTGTTACACATTCTATTAAAAATCATGTCAGGTATAATAAGTCTGGATCTTGTCCGTAGGGTCTTTGTGGGGTTTTACAGAAACACTTTCTAAAAATGATGTATTGCTTATGTTTAGCCAGTGTTCACATCTCTTCCTTGTGATAAAGGCATATTAAGTCAGAACTGGGTGGTGGTGGTGGTGCATGGCTTTAATCACAACACTCAGGAGGCAAAGGCAGGCGTATCTATCTCTGAGTTCAGGACCAGCCTGGTCTATGGAGCCAGTTCTGGGACAGCCAGGGCTACACAGAGAAACTATGACTCAAAAACAATGAAGAGGAGGAAGAAATAGAAGTGAAGCAGTCAGGCCCCTCTACCTTCGGGCCATTTGTCCTGTACTGTGCTCCTCACAGCCCTGTGTTCCCTTTTCTAGACTCAACTCTACACTGGGCGCTCAGCCTGGTTGGTGTGGGTGGCACGTGGCATGCATTCCAGAGTCCGTTCTTATTCATGAGCCTCTATGAGGGGATGCTCTGACAAGTGTACAACCTTGGCAAAGCCCCTGAATCTTCTGGGCCAAATCCTCATCAGTGAAGGAGATAATACTCTCTCCCTGCGACCCTATAGAGCTGACCGAGTATAACATGAATCTGCTGACCCGCAGAGGATCTATGAGATGTTGGGACCACGTCACTGGAAAGGCAGGTCCAGGTCAGCTAGGGAGGACAGGCTTCCCAGAAGGGCATTTTGCATCTGTCTGCCTCTGGCCAGAGCCTGCTCTGTAATCATTCACCAACCTAGCCCTGAGGAATAGAAGGGTGAGCAAGCTTAAGTACTGCAAACAGCCAAATTTAGACATGGGTTAAGAGTCTGGCTGATGCAGGAGGTGGAAGGTGGCCAGGGCTTGGGGGAGGGGAAAACCGTTCTCTACTGCCTGAGGATGACATCTGGGTTGTGAGTTCCAGCCAGCCTGCTTCTCAGGTTCAGAGCACAGATAACACACTTCCTTTCTCTACAGTGAGCTCTGGGCTCCAGGAAAGGGGGATAAATCCAGAGGAGCCAGGCAGCTGCAAAGAGGAGACTATGGATGACCTCCTCCCAGTGAGGTAGAGGGAAAACTCCAGACAGGCCCCCAGGGGCTAAATGAAATGGGCCTGAAGCTACATTAGCTGAGCTTCCTCCTGTGGGCTGGAAAGCACTCTCATTCATTATGATCCCTAGCCTTTTCCCTACTAGAGCTCCTGAGTCTGCCCTGGGGGTGAGGTGAACAGGAGGAAGAGAACGCGCTGAACTTTTGCAGAGGAGGAGGCCGGGGAAGCTGGGAGGAAATCAGGGCTGTCTGGGGGGGGGGGAGGGGGACGACACATCAAAGGAGACACAGCTCCTGAGAGGAGGTCAGCTCTAGACGGTACACTGTGCCCTGCAAAGACGCACCGTACTGAGGTGTGCCTTTACAAAGCTGTTCAGACTTCCAGACAGTGAGTGAGGAGACCAGCGAACACCCAAGGCATGGCTGGTCTTTCCCAATAGTATCCTCACTTCCCTCAGCCTGGGACCAAAAGTGGAGGAGGAGGAGACATAGCACCAGTGGTACCCTCTAGAACAGTGGTTCTCAACTTCCCCCACTGTTGTGACCATTTAATACAGTTCCTCATGTTTTGGTGACTCCCAACCATAAAATTATTTCATTGCTACTTCATAACTGTAATTTTGCTACTGTTATGAATCCTAATGTAAATATCTAATATGCAACCTCTGTGGAAAGGTTATTCGACCCCAAGGAGTCAAGACCCACAAGTTGAGAAACACTGTTCTAGAAGCAAACCACATGGAGTCCAAGCCCTCAGCCAGGCACCTAAAGCAGGCCATTGGCTGGTCTGCTCAGAGCTGAGGATACAGGGAGGCAACACAAAAGTCTCTATCCCAACCATGTGAGAAGATGTCCTTGTCCTGTCTGCTGGAAACACATTGATACAGTTCATTTCCAAAGGCTTCTATGAGAAGCTGGGGAACAAAGTCAAAGCCTGGGGGTGGGGCACATATGGAAGGTTCTCTAAGTTCTTCAGTTCCTTCTTTTGGTGCAGGCTGCTTTCCAGGATGCCCATCCTGGGTCTCTGTCCAAAGATGCACCGAATTCTACACTCAGCACTGGGTGCTCCCAACACATCTGTATGTGCCATGCTTGTCTCAAGCCTGCCTTCTGAGAGCAACTCTTCTTTGTGGGCATCCCAGATGTGCACATGTCTGGGAGCACATGTTCACACTTAATGACTGGTGATACTGAAAGGGGATGTCCACTGGATGGCCAGGGACTGACTGATGCTTTGATCTTCTGGTCCAGGGACACAGGGAAAAGAGGACCTTTAGGGTGAACAGTGAAAGTGGTCCACTCCTGATCCTCGAGTCTCAGAGCTGGAAGACAAACTATGAAGACCTCAGCCCTGGTCTGGTCCTGGGCAAGCAGACAGGACCAGCCTTCACATCCTGAAGGAAAAGCTCGAACACAGCCCTGCCAAAGCTTGATGCAGAAAGTCCCTGGTCTGGAGAGGAGCAGGCTGCTGGGCATTAGGGGACCCCAGCCTAATGAAGCCTACATGATACCCGAGCAGGTGCCATTCTGTTGAGAGTGAGGAAGAGAAAGTCCTAAAGATTGGTAATGATGACAGCTAAACTTCCCCATCCCTTCTCTCTCTCCGAGGATTTCCTACCCTTAATCCCAGCACCTGGGAAGCAAAGGCAGGTAGACCTTTATGACTCCCAGACCAGCCAGGGCTACAGAGTGAGACCCTATCTCAAAAAAAGAAAAAAATGAGAGAAGGAAAGGAGGGAAGGAGGGAGGGAGGGAGGGAGGGAGGAAAGAAGAAAAAGAAAAGAGGAAAGAAGAAAAAAGAAAGAATTTAGCATTAGGATATGACTATCATGAGCTTTCCTCTGCCAGGTCTGTTCTCAGATTGAGTTACTAGCTGTGAGATTATAAGGTTACAAGATTCTTTCTTTCTTTCCTTTTTTCTTTTCTTTTCTTTTCTTTTCCTTCTTCTTCTTCTTCTTCTTCTTCTTCTTCTTCTTCTTCTTCTTCTTCTTCTTCTTCTTTAGTGCTTCTAGTACTCATTGCTAAACTGCATTCCCAGACCTGAGCAGATTTATCCTCCCACCAACTCATGCCTTATCTTCTGAAGAGGCCCAGTTTGGTGAGCCATCAGATGCCAGAAGGACCGCCCCCAGCAGCCCATAAGGGTGGCAAAAAAGCCAGCAAGTTATAGATGGCTGCTTTGGCCCCATATAGAAGTCCTAAGAAAGCAATTGTGACTTGATTGTGACAGCAAATACTTCTTGTGGCCACAGAGGGTCCTTCTGCTATAATGTGTGCCTTCTGGTTTTCTTTGCCTGGAACACAGTGCATGATGGTGGGGAAGAGCAAAGTGAGGGTTTTGAATGCAATCATTTATATAAGGGGTGTGATGCTGGATGATGGGGATATGAGCAGAAGTGATATAGTCCCTGATATGGGTCCAACTGCATTCCTCCTCAAGAATTTATATCTTGAAAACTTAACCCTTAGTACTTTGTTTTTGAGACAGGGTCTCATGTATTTCTAGGTGGCCTCAAATTGGTCATGTAACCAATCTTCCTACCTTTACTTCCCAAATGCTGGGGTTACAGATGTGGGTTATTATGCCCAGTTTGATGTGACACTGGAAACCAAACTCGGGGTTCTGCATATGCTAGACTAGCACTTTACCCAATGAGCTACATCTCCAGCCCACTAACCCCCATACCTTTAAACATGACAGTTTGGAGATAGGCTCTTTAGTAAAGTGGTTGAGTCAAAATGAGTCCACTGCTGTAATCTCTAATCTGGTCTGACTAGTGTCTTTTTTTTTAAGATTTGCTTTTAATCTTAAAATTGTGTAATTGTGTGTGTGTGTGATATGCACATGTATTTAGGTGCCCAAGGAGGCCATAAGAGGATATCAGATTTCCTGAAGCTGGATATCCCTGACTGTGTGTCCCTGATGTGGGTCCTGGGAGCCAAACTCCAGTCCTCTGGAAGAGTAGAAAGTGCTTTTAACCACTGAGCCATCTCTCCAGCACCCGAATGATGACCTTCTGAAAGTAAACTTGGGCACAAAGATAAACTAGAGACGTGTGTATGGGTGGGGGGAGCCACGTGAAGACGAGACTGCAAGCCAGAGAGCAGCAGCTTTAGAAACCACATTGCCCCTCAACACTTCATCTTGGACTTCAAGTCTCTAGCACAATGGGTCACAAATTTCTATCATTTAAGCCACCAAGTCACTGCTAGTCATTGTCACAGACGTAGCAAATCTATATAGCCTCTGGCCTCAAGGAGCTTCTACTTCAGTGAAGAAATCTGACTTTTCTTGGATGATTAAGTCAGTCACATACCAGTCCAAACCAGCAAGTGCAGTTAAAGACATAAGATGGAGGAGAGTGAAAGTGGACACAGGGAACCCTGGGAAGTCTCTGCATAGTGAATGCTTACAGACAGGATCTGAAAGGTAAATAGAAATCTGCAGTACAAGACTGCAGTGAGAACAGAGGAAGAGAGCTCTTCAGGAAGAAGAGAAGTTCTTCATTAAGGCATGGAAGGGATGGGAGAGAGAACAAAGTAATGGGTTTGGTGGTGGTATTGTGTTCCCTGAAATATTGTGCATGCTATTAAGCTTATCTGGGGTCAGAGAACAGAACAGCCACAATATTAAACATAGAGGATAGGCAGTGGTCACACACACCTTTAATCCTAGCATTCCAGAGGCAGAGATCTACCTGGATCTCTGTGTGTTTAAGGATACAGCCAAGCATGGTGACTCACACCTTCAATCCCAGACAGTGAGCCTTTAATCCCAGGGAGTGATGACAGAAAGCAGAAAGGCATATAAGGCATGAAGACCAGAAACTAGAAGCATTTGGCTGGTTAAGCATTCAGGCTTTCAAGAAGCAGTTCAGCTGAGATTCATTTAGATAAGGACTCAGAGGCTTCCAGTCAGAGGAAACAGGATCAGCTGAGGAACTGGCGAGGTGAGGTGGCTATGGCTTGTTCTGCTTCTCTGATCTTCCAGCATTCACCCCAATAACTGGCCTCAGGTTTGATTTTATTAATAAGATCTGTTAAGATTCATGCTACAGGTTATAAATGAAGGGCTGCAGGAGTGGGCAAGGCAAGAGATCTGCAGGGCTTGTGGGATGTTGCCAAGTGTCAGGATCCCATTTACTTCTCAAAAGCATGTCAACTAACTTTTGAAGAAGGATGTGCACAAGACATGAACAATCAGGAACTGTAGCAGAGTGCCAAGTGAAAGATAATGAGGAATCAGATTAAGACTGTAAAAACACACAAGTGCAGTAGAATAAAGTAGAGGGAAAGAGAGCAAAGGTTTTTTGTTTGTTTTGTTTTGTTCTCTCTCTCTCTCTCTCTCTCTCTCTCTCTCTTTTTGGTTTTTGGTTTGTTTGGGGGTTTTTTTTTTGTTCTGTTTTTATTTTTGTTTTTGTTTTGGCTTTTTGAGACAGGGTTTCTCTGTGTAACCTTGGCTGTCCTGGAACTCACTCTATAGACCAGTCTGATCTCAAACTTATAGAGATCTGCCTGCCTCTCCTTCCCAAGTGCTGAGATTAAAGGAGTGTGCCACCAGTGCTCAGCAAGAGGGAAGTTCTTTGGAATAGGCAAAGAAATTAAGTCCATTACTTCAGAATTTGATCATCCTAAGTTGCTAAACAAAACAACTTAGAATTGGCTAAAGTAACTGATTCATTGATTGATGAATTCATTCCCCCCACTCATTAACCAATAGTTATAAACGTCTTCTTCCCATGTAGCAGGCATTCACCACATTCAAGTTTTATGGAAGATATGGCCCATGTATAAAATGTCCCTCCAGAGGCTTATGTGTTCGCACATTTGGTCCCAAGATGGTAGCACTATTTTGGGAGGTTGTGGAACCTTTAGGAGATGGGACCTAGCTAGACTAAGAGAGTCACTAGAAGGCAGGCAAGGGGGTGATAACCTGGCTCTTCTTCCAGCAATTTCTCTTTTTTCTGATCAACCCATATGTAACACAAATTCTGCCACAAATTCCACACCATGGATCCACTGACCATCATGCCTTCCCTGTCATGATGGGCTGTTTTCCTGAACCATAAGCCAAAATCAGATGTCTCTGTTGTTTGAATCTCGATGGTCTTTTAATAATAATAATAATAATAATAATAATAATAATAATAATAATAAAAACCCTAGAACCAGATACCAGATATCAGGGTGAAAGCTGAAAGATCAGAGAAGCAGAACAGCCAGCCACTAGTTCTTCCCTCTATGAAATCCTCAGCCTAAAGAGAGTGAGTTTCTGTTTCCTCATGCCTTATAGACTTTTCTCTGCCCTGCCATATTACTTCCTAGGATTAAAGGCGTGTATGCTTCCCAAGCAAAGGCATCAGATCTCAAGTGCTGGGCTTAAAGGTGTGTGCCATCACTGCCTAGTCTGTTTCTCTCCTATACTGGATCAATCTTGTGTAGTCCACTGTGGCCTTGAACTCACAGAGATCCCGGGTGATAGGATTAAAGGTGTGTGCCGCCACTGCCTGGCCTCTATGTCTAATCTAGTGGCTGGTTCTGTCCTCTGATCCTCAGGCAAGTTTATTAGGGTAGACAGTGTATCACCACGTGTCTCCCCCCTTGAGTTGCTTCTTTTCAGGCATGTGGTCACAGTGACAAGAAAAGTGACAAATACAGAAAGGCCCCAAGTGGTATAAACCACACATTGAGAAGAGAGGCAAGAAACATTGACAATGAAGAGGGAGCTCACATTATTTTTACTTTTACTTCTTTTAAATGATTTAACATTGTGTGTGTGTGTGTGTGTGTGTGTGTGTGTGTGTGTGTGTGTGTGTGTACATATGTGCCATATGGCACATGTGTGGAGATCAGAGGACAGCTTGCAGGAGTCAGTTCTTTGCCTCTACCATATGGACTCACAGGTCATCAGGCTTGGTGAAAAGCACCTTTGCCCTAAGAGCCATTTTGCTGGCCCCTGTGGTCTATTTTTAAAGAAGTACAGTTTGACTCTGTGCAGATGCTCAATGTAACATGAACTGATGTGATGGAGGAGCTAAAACTGGATCTAAGAGACACTCAGCTAGCTGCCTCAAACAAGGTGTGTCTTCCTTTGCTACTGCTGTGACAAAGCACCATGACCAAGGCAATTTACGTAAGAGTTTATTTGGGGCTTACAGTTTCAGTGGGTAAGTCCGAGGCAATCACAGTGGGGAGCAGGCAGGCATGGTGCTGGAGCAATAGCGGAGAACTCATCTTGATCTATGGGCAGGAGGCAGAGAGAGCTAACTGGGAATGGTGTGAGCATTTCAAAGAGCAAGCCTACCCACACCTGCTCAACAAGGTCACCTCTCCTAATCTTGCCCCAACAGTTCCACCAACTGAGGAAGCGAGCATTCAAAAATCTGGCCCTGTGGGGGCCATTTTCATTCACACCACCACGGCATGACTAAAGCAATTTGAAAAGAATTATTAAACATCCTTGACTCCTCTATTTATACAGCAGGCATTATTCAAACT